>NW_027440267.1:0-164443 GCF_031893055.1 Leptodactylus fuscus | reverse complement strand
TGTCTAGAAGGTTAACCGTCCTGTCTTGAGTAAGGCTGAGGGTCTAGAAGGTTCATGTCTTGGGTAAGTTGAATGTCAGCTTGGTTGGAGACAATAGAGGACTAGAAGGTCCATTACATGTTTGGGTCCACAGTGGATAGTTTTGGGTGGATCTGTACTGTTCTACTCTTCCTCTTGTTACTCGTCACTATTTATCTTGCAGGATATGGGAACGGTGCCGGATTCTTTCCGAGTTCTGCTGGTCTACAAGGTCAGTGCCCAGATCCTGCTGCCTACAGTTTGCCCCACCATGTTATACCTGAGGGCGGGGGCTGCATTGGGGGTAGTTATGTAATATGATGTATTGTTATGTAATGTTCATATATTTTGTATTTCAGGTGGACTTGGAAAACCTTCTAAAGCAGGTGCGTACCATGTGTACCCTGTGATGGAACAGTCAGGCACCCATCACTAAAACGGGGTCCAGTTCAAGATGCCCCTGACCCTTGTCATTAATGATGAAGCCCTGTCCATCTCCATGTGCGTCCCCTGTAGACTCATCATTGTCTCTTCTGTCTCTGCAGCTGCTGCTGGATACCCAAACAGCTTCTACCCACAAGGTAATGCTGGGTGTAATGGGGGCTCTATAGGAGAGGTCACCGGTATATAGGTGGGGACTGTTATAGGAGAGGTCACCGGTATATAGGTGGGGACTGTTATAGGAGAGGTCACCGGTATATAGGTGGGGACTGTTATAGGAGAGGTCACCGGTATATAGGTGGGGACTGTTATAGGAGAGGTCACCGGTATATAGGTGGGGACTGTTATAGGAGAGGTCACCGGTATATAGGTGGGGACTGTTATAGGAGAGGTCACCGGTATATAGGTGGGGACTGTTATAGGAGATGTCCCTGGTATATAGGTGGGGACTGTTATAGGGAGAAAGTCACTGGTATATAGGTGGGGGCTCTTATAGGAGATGTCCCCGGTATATAGGTGGGGACTCTTATAGGAGATGTCCCCGGTATATAGGTGGGGGACTCTTATAGGAGATGTCACTGGTATATAGGTGGGGACTCTTATAGGAGATGTCACTGGTATATAGGTGGGGACTCTATAGGAGATGTCACTGGTATATAGGTGGGGACTCTTATAGGAGATGTCACTGGTATATAGGTGGGGACTCTTATAGGAGATGTCACTGGTATATAGGTGGGGACTCTATAGGAGAGGTCACCGGTATATAGGTGGGGGCTCTATAGGAGATGTCACTGGTATATAGGTGGGGACTCTATAGGAGAGGTCACCGGTATATAGGTGGGGGCTCTATAGGAGAGGTCACTGGTATATAGGTGGGGACTGTTATAGGAGAGGTCACTGGTATATAGGTGGGGGCTCTTATAGGAGATGTCACCGTATATAGGTGGGGACCCTTATAAATGATGTCGCCAGTGACCGGTATATAGGTGGGGACTCTTATAGGAAATGTCACCGGTATATAGGTGGGGACTCTTATAGGAGGGGTCGCAAGTGACTAGTATATAGGTGGGGACCCTTATAAATGATGTCGCCAGTATACAGCTTCTCATTTTGTTTCTTACAGGTCTGGGAGCCAAACCAGCAAAAGCAGGTAACATAGAGATTCCCCCTCCCCAATTGTACAAGAGACTATACTCCCCCCTATTACCCTCACATCCTCCTAAATCTCCCGGTGTTACCCCTCATAGTTATCCCTGCCCTACTGTTTTATCCCACCAATGGCGTCTGATCTCTCAACCTCCTTTTTCTCTAGGTCTGAATCAGCAACCTTACCCTAATGGTAAGTCACCCCCCCATTATGTCATAACACCTGATGATATGTAACCCCGTTACCACTGACCAGTGTCCATTGTCTCTCCTCTCATTTCAGGTTTGTCCAATTTTCAAGCCAATGGGAAAGGTCAGTCTAAATAATCCATAACATCATCTAAAGATGTATATATATTAACGGGGTGGAAACCCTAGAGAACCAGAATCAGTCGCCCATCATGGAAGTGTTTAGACAACCTGACATGGCTGATAACAGATAGTAATAGATTGTATTCCCCTGTCCTACAGTCGGCCTCTCCTCTCCTGACATGGCTGATAACAGATAGTAATAGATTGTATTCCCCTGTCCTACAGTCGGCCTCTCCCCTCCTGACATGGCTGATAACAGATAGTAATAGATTGTATTCCCCTGTCCTACAGTCGGCCTCTCCTCTCCTGACATGGCTGATAACAGATAGTAATAGATTGTATTCTCCTGTCCTACAGTCGGCCTCTCCTGACATGGCTGATAACAGATAGTAATAGATTGTATTCTCCTGTCCTACAGTCGGCCTCTCCTCTCCTGACATGGCTGATAACAGATAGTAATAGATTGTATTCTCCTGTCCTACAGTCGGCCTCTCCTCTCCTGACATGGCTGATAACAGATAGTAATAGATTGTATTCTCCTGTCCTACAGTCGGCCTCTCCTGACATGGCTCATAACAGATAGTAATAGATTGTATTCTCCTGTCCTACAGTCGGCCTCTCCTGACATGGCTGATAACAGATAGTAATAGATTGTATTCTCCTGTCCTACAGTCGGCCTCTCCTGACATGGCTGATAACAGATAGTAATAGATTGTATTCTCCTGTCCTACAGTCGGCCTCTCCTCTCCTGACATGGCAGATAACAGATAGTAATAGATTGTATTCTCCTGTCCTACAGTCGGCCTCTCCTGACATGGCTGATAACAGATAGTAATAGATTGTATTCTCCTGTCCTACAGTCGGCCTCTCCTCTCCTGACATGGCTGATAACAGATAGTAATAGATTGTATTCTCCTGTCCTACAGTCGGCCTCTCCTCTCCTGACATGGCTGATAACAGATAGTAATAGATTGTATTCTCCTGTCCTACAGTCGGCTTCTCCTCTCCTGACATGGCTGATAACAGATAGTAATAGATTGTATTCCCCTGTCCTACAGTCGGCCTCTCCTCTCCTGACATGGCTGATAACAGATAGTAATAGATTGTATTCTCCTGTCCTACAGTCGGCTTCTCCTCTCCTGACATGGCTGATAACAGATAGTAATAGATTGTATTCTCCTGTCCTACAGTCGGCCTCTCCTCTCCTGACATGGCTGATAACAGATAGTAATAGATTGTATTCCCCTGTCCTACAGTCGGCCTCTCCTCTCCTGACATGGCTGATAACAGATAGTAATAGATTGTATTCCCCTGTCCTACAGTCGGCCTCTCCTCTCCTGACATGGCTGATAACAGATAGTAATAGATTGTATTCCCCTGTCCTACAGTCGGCCTCTCCTCTCCTGACATGGCTGATAACAGATAGTAATAGATTGTATTCCCCTGTCCTACAGTCGGCCTCTCCTCTCCTGACATGGCTGATAACAGATAGTAATAGATTGTATTCCCCTGTCCTACAGTCGGCCTCTCCTCTCCTGACATGGCTGATAACAGATAGTAATAGATTGTATTCTCCTGTCCTACAGTCGGCCTCTCCTCTCCTGACATGGCTGATAACAGATAGTAATAGATTGTATTCTCCTGTCCTACAGTCGGCCTCTCCTGACATGGCTGATAACAGATAGTAATAGATTGTATTCCCCTGTCCTACAGTCGGCCTCTCCTCTCCTGACATGGCTGATAACAGATAGTAATAGATTGTATTCCCCTGTCCTACAGTCGGCCTCTCCTCTCCTGACATGGCTGATAACAGATAGTAATAGATTGTATTCTCCTGTCCTACAGTCAGCCTCTCCTGACATGGCTGACACCAGAGAGCAGAGGGGTTAATCAGACTGTTCTCTGTCGCCCTCTATAGGGATAAAGTCTCCCCTCGGCGCCTTCCAGGGTCCTGCAGGAGAAGGCACAAAGCCTGGTAAGTCTCTTCTGCTTTCTTCCACCTCCTTCTTCCTCCCAGTATTTCCTCACCACGTCCTTCCTCCATTACAGGCGGCTTTGGGAAACTTCCATACAGGTCCCAACCTCTGGCTGCAGATTCACTGGGTTATGACACCAAATCTACCAAATCAGGTGAGGAGATGACAAAGCCCTAAAGAGGTCACTGCTGCCTGGAGCGGTCAGTCTCATGTGCTCGCTCTGTCTCCAGCAGGAATGAAGTCTCCTTATGGCTCTCAGGCAGCATATCCAGATCCAGCCAGCAGTAAATATGGTGAGATATCTGCTGTATACCCTATGGATAGGACACTATATACAATCTGCTCCTCTATAACCTGTAGATAGGACACTATATACACCCTATAGACAGGACACTATATACACCCTATAGACAGGACACTATATACACCCTATAGACAGGACACTATATACACCCTATAGATAGGACACTATATACTCCCTATAGACAGGACACTATATACACCCTATAGACAGGACACTATATACTCCCTATAGATAGGACACTATATACTCCCTATAGACAGGACACTATATACTCCCTATAGACAGGACACTATATACACCCTATAGACAGGACACTATATACACCCTATAGACAGGACACTATATACACCCTATAGATAGGACACTATATACTCCCTATAGACAGGACACTATATACACCCTATAGACAGGACACTATATACACCCTATAGACAGGACACTATATACAATCTGCTCCTTCCTTACAGCTGGGGCCGGACAGATCCCGTTCTCCTCTCCGCCGCTATCTCAGGGTGCACTAGAAGGTAATGTAACCTCTGGAGTCTCTGTCTAAATATTTCAGCTTCTCTTCCTAGGCAATAGTGAAATGATGGCTGACGCCCCCCGTCCCCCCCCCCCCCCCCCCACTCTGACACGTGTCCCCCTCCTCAGGACCCTCGTTTCCCCCGCCCTTTCAGACCCATGTCCCCCCCGGCCACTTCTTCTTTTGTTGTTGGTTATTATGAATACTGCTCCATCCCCACCTTAAAGGGGTTGTTCAGGAATGTGTTGTTGAGGACCAGTCCTTATGATAAACAATGGCACCTACTAAGGGGCCCGACTTCAGACACCTCTGCTGATCAGCTGTTTGCAGTGTAGCAGATCTAGCGCCATGTGGTGTATAGTGTCCGGGGAAGGTACTGCAAGCTCTGTCCCATCAAGTCAAACCTCTGACTGGCAGCTGGCTGGCTAAGAGAGGTCGTCAGGGTCGATTCCTGGACAATCCCTTTAAGAGACTGCAGACTCTGATCTCTCCCTAAGAGCCTGTGACCACTGCCGCCGCCGCAGTTCACCCTCCACCTACCTGAGCCCCCTTAGGACCTTAATGGGACTCCGACACCTGAAAACTGCCCCCTGTGCCCCCCTATAAGTGGCCCCATCTCCTGCGTCCTTACTTCCTCCTCCTCGCTGTAACCTTGTTTTTGTCTTCACAGAAGAAGTGACGGCTGCGTCTCCAGTGGACGGTAAGTGACGGCTGCGGCATTTGTCCTGGCACTTGTAGTTCTCCACATCTCGGCTGTCTGACTCCCTCCCCATATATATATATATATATATATATATATATATATATATATATATATATATATATCCTTAGATCCCATAGTGTATCAGAGTCTGGGACACTAGTCCCCCAAATATGTCCCCCACACCCAGTATCCCGAAACCTCAGAATGGGAAGTCTTATCAGGGCAAGCCAGGCTGGACCCCCCCCCCCCCACACACATCTAAACTGTACCCCACTCATCATACAGACCCCACTAGACTGGACCCCACTCATCATACAGACCCCACTAGACTGGACCCCCACTCATCATACAGACCCCACTAGACTGGACCCCACTCATCATACAGACCCCACTAGACTGGACCCCCACTCATCATACAGACCCCACTAGACTGGACCCCCACTCATCATACAGACCCCACTAGACTGGACCCCCACTCATCATACAGACCCCACTAGACTGGACCTCCACTCATCATACAGACCCCACTAGACTGGACCCCACTCATCATACAGACCCCCACTAGACTGGACCCCACTCATCATACAGACCCCACTAGACTGGACCCCCACTCATCATACAGACCCCACTAGACTGGACCCCACTCATCATATAGACCCCACTAGACTGGACCCCACTAATCCTACAGACCCCACTAGACTGGACCCCCACTCATCATACAGACCACACTAGACTGGACCCCACTCATCATACAGACCCCACTAGACTGGACCCCACTCATCATACAGACCCCACTAGACTGGACCCCCACTCATCATACAGACCCCACTAGACTGGACCCCACTCATCATATAGACCCCACTAGACTGGACCCCACTAATCCTACAGACCCCACTAGACTGGACCCCCACTCATCATACAGACCACACTAGACTGGACCCCACTCATCATACAGACCCCACTAGACTGGACCCCACTCATCATACAGACCCCACTAGACTGGACCCCCACTCATCATACAGACCCCACTAGACTGGACCCCCACTCATCATACAGACCCCACTAGACTGGACCCCACTCATCATACAGACCCCACTAGACTGGACCCCCACTCATCATACAGACCCCACTAGACTGGACCTCACTCATCATACAGACCCCACTAGACTGGACCCCACTCATCATACAGACCCCACTAGACTGGACCCCCACTCATCATACAGACCCCACTAGACTGGACCTCACTCATCATACAGACCCCACTAGACTGGACCCCACTCATCATACAGACCCCACTAGACTGGACCCCCACTAATCATACAGATCCCACTAGACTGGACCCCACTCATCATACAGACCCCACTAGACTGGACCCCACTCATCATACAGACCCAACTAGACTGAACCCCACTAGACTGGACCCCCACTCATCATACAGACCCCACTAGACTGGACCCCCACTCATCATACAGACCCCACTAGACTGGACCCCACTCATCATACAGACCCCACTAGACTGGACCCCCACTAATCATACAGACCCCACTAGACTGGACCCCCACTAATCATACAGACCCCACTAGACTGGACCCCCACTAATCATACAGACCCCACTAGACTGGACCCCCACTAATCATACAGACCCCACTAGACTGGACCCCCACTAATCATACAGACCCCACTAGACTGGACCCCACTCATCATACAGACCCCACTAGACTGGACCCCACTCATCATGTAGACCCCACTAGACTGGACCCCCACTCATCATACAGACCCCACTAGACTGGACCCCCACTCATCATACAGACCCCACTAGACTGGACCCCACTCATCATACAGACCCCACTAGACTGGACCCCACTCATCATGTAGACCCCACTAGACTGGACCCCCACTCATCATACAGACCCCACTAGACTGGACCCCACTAATCCTACAGACCCCACTAGACTGTACCCCACTCATCATACAGACCCCACTAGACTGGACCCCCACTAATCATACAGACCCCACTAGACTGGACCCCCACTAATCATACAGACCCCACTAGACTGGACCCCCACTAATCATACAGACCCCACTAGACTGGACCCCCACTAATCATACAGACCCCACTAGACTGGACCCCACTAATCCTACAGACCCCACTAGACTGGACCCCACTCATCATACAGACCCCACTAGACTGGACCCCCATTAATCATACAGACCCCACTAGACTGGACCCCACTAATCCTACAGACCCAAGTAGACTGGACCCCCACTAATCATACAGACCCCACTAGACTGGACCCCACTAATCATACAGACCCCACTAGACTGGACCCCACTAATCCTACAGACCCAAGTAGACTGGACCCCCACTAATCATACAGACCCCACTAGACTGGACCCCACTAATCATACAGACCCCACTAGACTGGACCCCACTAATCATACAGACCCCACTAGACTGGACCCCACTCATCATACAGACCCCACTAGACTGGACCCCACTCATCATACAGACCCCACTAGTTATACTGTACCGTCGCCCACCATATGCTCTGTCCTATAGGTGGATATCAGCAGCTCGGAGGAGGTCAGAGCCCCTGGACGTTTGGTACGTAATACTTGTGTGATATTACCGGTCCGCTACGGGCTGTCCTGTCCTGTGACCTGGGTGCGGCTCTCAGGGGCCGATTCACTCCACTTGCTCATAGAGCGTAACTTGTACCCCAACACAGTCTACACACCCCAAATACACGCTGGCTCCACCTATTGTATTCAGGATCAATAGGAAACCAGGCCACACAGGCAGACTGCGGAATACACAAGAGGAGCATGGTCTGACACCACATATATACACACCCCTAACCTATATATATACTGCACTAGGGGTATATACAGGTGTACGCCGATGACACATATATACACAATATGTACCTGCAGGGTTCTTTCATTAGAGGGGTAAGCGGGGGATTTCTGCCTTGTCTCACAGTTTGGGGTTTGTTGTGCAATGAGACAGTGCTGGGGGGGGGGGTGACCCCGATGTGTACGGTGGGGGGCCGCACTAATCAATATTTATTATTCCAGCCCCCGAGGAATCTTCATATGGACAGACTGGATATTATGGAAATGGATACAGAGGTGAGAGAACTAGAGGAATAGGAAGACGGTATACGGTATATAGAGCAGGAGGGCAGTATATAGGGCAGAGGAGGAGGGCGGTATACGGTATATAGGGCAGAGGAGGAGGACGGTATACGGTATATAGAGCAGAGCAGGAGGGCAGTATATAGGGCAGAGGAGGAGGGCGGTATACGGTATATAGGGCAAAGGAGGAGGGCGGTATACGGTATATAGGGCAGAGGAGGAGGGCGGTATATGGTATATAGGGCAGAGGAGGAGGGCGGTATACGGTATATAGGGCAGAGGAGGAGGGCGGTATACGGTATATAGGGCAGAGGAGGAGGGCGGTATACGGTATATAGGGCAGAGGAGGAGGGCGGTATACGGTATATAGGGCAGAGGAGGAGGGCGGTATACGGTATATAGGGCAGAGGAGGAGGGCGGTATACGGTATATAGGGCAGAGGAGGAGGGCGGTATACGGTATATAGGGCAGAGGAGGAGGGCGGTATACGGTATATAGGGCAGAGGAGGAGGGCGGTATACGGTATATAGGGCAGAGGAGGAGGGCGGTATACGGTATATAGGGCAGAGGAGGAGGGCGGTATACGGTATATAGGGTAGAGGAGGGCGGTATACGGTATATAAGGCAGAGCAGGAGGGCAGTATACAGTAGATAGGGTAGAGGAGGAGAATAGCTGTATACAGTATATAGGGCAGAGGAGGGGGCTGTGAGTATGGGGTCTATAGGAGATGGGGTTGCGTCTGGTCCTTTTTGGGGTGTCTGATTATCTGACCTCTCTTTGCAGGCTGCTCGGGGAAGTGCTGAGCCGGTGATTGGGGCGCTGCAGTCTCCGCCCTGCGCGGGTATTTGGGGTGTCATTGTACATACGGAGGGAGATCAATAAAATGTGGTGTAATGCGGGCGAGTCTTAGTTTGTGATATCCGCGGAGGAGATTCTTACCAGAGTGTAGGCTGGTCGCCGCCCATGAGGAGCCACAGTGAGGAGGGAGAACCTTCTAGAAGGCATTAGATGACAACATGAACTGAACCAAGAAGATTCTGGGCCCCTGAGCCGGAGCCGCATCAAAGCACCAAGGATGTCCTGCAATGTGAATGTGATGCCAAACGTGTGGACTCTGTATACAATAATAAAACCATGTGACCTCAAAGCCACGCCCTCTGCCGTATGTCAGAATAGCACCCCAGGATGGCGCCCTCTGCTGTATGTCAGAATAGCACCCCAGGATGGCGCCCTCTGCTGTATGTCAGAATAGCACCCCAGGATGGCGCCCTCTGCTGTATGTCAGAATAGCACCCCAGGATGGCGCCCTCTGCTGTATGTCAGAATAGCACCCCAGGATGGCGCCCTCTGCCGTATGTCAGAATAGCACCCCAGGATGGCGCCCTCTGCAGTATGTCAGAATAGCACCCCAGGATGGCGCCCTCTGCCGTATGCCAAAATAGCACCCCAGGATGGCGCCCACTGCCGTATGCCAGAATAGCACCCCAGGATGGCGCCCTCTGCCGTATGCCAGAATAGCACCCCAGGATGGCGCCCTCTGCCGTATGTCAGAATAGCACCCCAGGATGGCGCCCTCTGCCGTATGCCAGAATAGCACCCCAGGATGGCGCCCTCTGCCGTATGTCAGAATAGCACCCCAGGATGGCGCCCTCTGCCGTATGTCAGAATAGCACCCCAGGATGGCGCCCTCTGCCGTATGTCAGAATAGCACCCCAGGATGGCGCCCTCTGCCGTATGTCAGAATAGCACCCCAGGATGGCGCCCTCTGCCGTATGTCAGAATAGCACCCCAGGATGGCGCCCCCTGCCGTATGTCAGAATAGCACCCCAGGATGGCGCCCTCTGCCGTATGTCAGAATAGCACCCCAGGATGGCGCCCTCTGCCGTATGCCAGAATAGCACCCCAGGATGGCGCCCTCTGCCGTATGCCAGAATAGCACCCCAGGATGGCGCCCTCTGTTGTATGCCAGAATAGCACCCCAGGATGGCGCCCTCTGCCGTATGTCAGAATAGCACCCCAGGATGGCGCCCTCTGCCGTATGTCAGAATAGCACCCCCAGGATGGCGCCCTCTGCCGTATGTCAGAATAGCACCCCAGGATGGCGCCCCCTGCCGTATGTCAGAATAGCACCCCAGGATGGCGCCCTCTGCTGTATGTCAGAATAGCACCCCAGGATGGCGCCCTCTGCCGTATGTCAGAATAGCACCCCAGGATGGCGCCCTCTGCTGTATGTCAGAATAGCACCCCAGGATGGCGCCCTCTGCTGTATGCCAGAATAGCACCCGAGGATGGCGCCCCCTGCCGTATGTCAGAATAGCACCCGAGGATGGCGCCCCCTGCCGTATGTCAGAATAGCACCCCAGGATGGCGCCCCCTGCCGTATGTCAGAATAGCACCCCAGGATGGCGCCCTCTGCCGTATGTCAGAATAGCACCCCAGGATGGCGCCCTCTGCCGTATGCCAGAATAGCACCCCAGGATGGCGCCCTCTGTTGTATGCCAGAATAGCACCCCAGGATGGCGCCCTCTGCCGTATGTCAGAATAGCACCCCAGGATGGCGCCCTCTGCCGTATGTCAGAATAGCACCCCCAGGATGGCGCCCTCTGCCGTATGTCAGAATAGCACCCCAGGATGGCGCCCCCTGCCGTATGTCAGAATAGCACCCCAGGATGGCGCCCTCTGCCGTATGTCAGAATAGCACCCCAGGATGGCGCCCACTGCCGTATGCCCGAATAGCACCCCAGGATGGCGCCCTCTGCCGTATGCCAGAATAGCACCCCAGGATGGCGCCCTCTGCCGAATGTCAGAATAGCACCCCAGGATGGCGCCCTCTGCCGTATGCCAGAATAGCACCCCAGCATGGCGCCCTCTGCCGTATGTCAGAATAGCACCCCAGGATGGCGCCCTCTGCCGTATGTCAGAATAGCACCCCAGGATGGCGCCCTCTGCCGTATGTCAGAATAGCACCCCAGGATGGCGCCCCCTGCCGTATGTCAGAATAGCACCCCAGGATGGCGCCCCCTGCCGTATGTCAGAATAGCACCCCAGGATGGCGCCCTCTGCAGTATGTCAGAATAGCACCCCAGGATGGCGCCCTCTGCCGTATGTCAGAATAGCACCCCAGGATGGCGCCCTCTGCCGTATGTCAGAATAGCACCCCAGGATGGCGCCCTCTGCCGTATGTCAGAATAGCACCCCAGGATGGCGCCCTCTGCCGTATGCCAGAATAGCACCCCAGGATGGCGCCCTCTGCCGTATGTCAGAATAGCACCCCAGGATGGCGCCCTCTGCCGTATGTCAGAATAGCACCCCAGGATGGCGCCCTCTGCAGTATGTCAGAATAGCACCCCAGGATGGCGCCCTCTGCTGTATGTCAGAATAGCACCCCAGGATGGCGCCCTCTGCTGTATGTCAGAATAGCACCCCAGGATGGCGCCCTCTGCTGTATGCCAGAATAGCACCCCAGGATGGCGCCCTCTGCAGTATGTCAGAATAGCACCCCAGGATGGCGCCCTCTGCAGTATGTCAGAATAGCACCCCAGGATGGCGCCCTCTGCTGTATGTCAGAATAGCACCCCAGGATGGCGCCCTCTGCTGTATGTCAGAATAGCACCCCAGGATGGCGCCCTCTGCTGTATGTCAGAATAGCACCCCAGGATGGCGCCCTCTGCCGTATGTCAGAATAGCACCCCAGGATGGCGCCCTCTGCCGTATGCCAAAATAGCACCCCAGGATGGCGCCCACTGCCGTATGCCAGAATAGCACCCCAGGATGGCGCCCTCTGCCGTATGCCAGAATAGCACCCCAGGATGGCGCCCTCTGCTGTATGTCAGAATAGCACCCCAGGATGGCGCCCTCTGCCGTATGCCAGAATAGCACCCCAGGATGGCGCCCTCTGCCGTATGTCAGAATAGCACCCCAGGATGGCGCCCTCTGCCGTATGTCAGAATAGCACCCCAGGATGGCGCCCTCTGCCGTATGCCAGAATAGCACCCCAGGATGGCGCCCTCTGCCGTATGTCAGAATAGCACCCCAGGATGGCGCCCCCTGCCGTATGTCAGAATAGCACCCCAGGATGGCGCCCTCTGCTGTATGTCAGAATAGCACCCCCAGGATGGCGCCCTCTGCTGTATGTCAGAATAGCACCCCCAGGATGGCGCCCTCTGCTGTATGTCAGAATAGCACCCCCAGGATGGCGCCCCCTGCCGTATGTCAGAATAGCACCCCAGGATGGCGCCCTCTGCTGTATGCCAGAATAGCACCCGAGGATGGCGCCCCCTGCCGTATGTCAGAATAGCACCCCAGGATGGCGCCCTCTGCTGTATGTCAGAATAGCACCCCAGGATGGCGCCCTCTGCCGTATGTCAGAATAGCACCCCAGGATGGCGCCCTCTGCCGTATGCCAGAATAGCACCCCCAGGATGGCGCCCTCTGCCGTATGCCAGAATAGCACCCCAGGATGGCGCCCTCTGCCGTATGTCAGAATAGCACCCCAGGATGGCGCCCTCTGCCGTATGTCAGAATAGCACCCCAGGATGGCGCCCTCTGCCGTATGCCAGAATAGCACCCCCAGGATGGCGCCCTCTGCCGTATGTCAGAATAGCACCCCAGGATGGCGCCCTCTGCCGTATGTCAGAATAGCACCCCAGCATGGCGCCCTCTGCCGTATGTCAGAATAGCACCCCTGGATGGCGCCCTCTGCCGTATGTCAGAATAGCACCCCAGGATGGCGCCCTCTGCTGTATGTCAGAATAGCACCCCAGGATGGCGCCCTCTGCCGTATGTCAGAATAGCACCCCAGGATGGCGCCCTCTGCCGTATGTCAGAATAGCACCCCAGGATGGCGCCCTCTGCCGTATGTCAGAATAGCACCCCAGGATGGCGCCCCCTGCTGTATGTCAGAATAGCACCCCAGGATGGCGCCCTCTGCTGAATGCCAGAATAGCACCCCAGGATGGCGCCCTCTGCCGTATGTCAGAATAGCACCCCAGGATGGCGCCCTCTGCTGTATGTCAGAATAGCACCCCAGGATGGCGCCCTCTGCTGTATGTCAGAATAGCACCCCAGGATGGCGCCCTCTGCTGTATGTCAGAATAGCACCCCAGGATGGCGCCCTCTGCTGTATGTCAGAATAGCACCCCAGGATGGCGCCCTCTGCTGAATGCCAGAATAGCACCCCAGGATGGCGCCCTCTGCTGTATGTCAGAATAGCACCCCAGGATGGCGCCCTCTGCTGTATGTCAGAATAGCACCCCAGGATGGCGCCCTCTGCTGTATGTCAGAATAGCACCCCAGGATGGCGCCCTCTGCTGTATGTCAGAATAGCACCCCAGGATGGCGCCCTCTGCTGTATGTCAGAATAGCACCCCAGGATGGCGCCCTCTGCTGTATGTCAGAATAGCACCCCAGGATGGCGCCCTCTGCAGTATGTCAGAATAGCACCCCAGGATGGCGCCCTCTGCTGTATGCCAGAATAGCACCCCAGGATGGCGCCCTCTGCTGTATGTCAGAATAGCACCCCAGGATGGCGCCCTCTGCTGTATGTCAGAATAGCACCCCAGGATGGCGCCCTCTGCTGTATGTCAGAATAGCACCCCAGGATGGCGCCCTCTGCTGTATGCCAGAATAGCACCCCAGGATGGCGCCCTCTGCTGTATGTCAGAATAGCACCCCAGGATGGCGCCCTCTGCTGTATGTCAGAATAGCACCCCAGGATGGCGCCCCCTGCTGTATGTCAGAATAGCACCCCAGGATGGCGCCCTCTGCTGTATGTCAGAATAGCACCCCAGGATGGCGCCCTCTGCTGTATGTCAGAATAGCACCCCCAGGATGGCGCCCCCTGCTGTATGTCAGAATAGCACCCCAGGATGGCGCCCTCTGCTGTATGCCAGAATAGCACCCCAGGATGGCGCCCTCTGCTGTATGTCAGAATAGCACCCCAGGATGGCGCCCTCTGCTGTATGTCAGAATAGCACCCCAGGATGGCGCCCTCTGCTGTATGTCAGAATAGCACCCCAGGATGGCGCCCTCTGCCCTATGTCAGAATAGCACCCCAGGATGGCGCCCCCTGCTGTATGTCAGAATAGCACCCCAGGATGGCGCCCTCTGCTGTATGTCAGAATAGCACCCCAGGATGGTGCCCTCTGCTGTATGTCAGAATAGCACCCCAGGATGGCGCCCTCTGCTGTATGCCAGAATAGCACCCCAGGATGGCGCCCTCTGCAGTATGTCAGAATAGCACCCCCAGGATGGCGCCCTCTGCAGTATGTCAGAATAGCACCCCAGGATGGCGCCCTCTGCCGTATGTCAGAATAGCACCCCAGCATGGCGCCCTCTGCCGTATGTCAGAATAGCACCCCAGCATGGCGCCCTCTGCAGTATGTCAGAATAGCACCCCAGGATGGCGCCCTCTGCAGTATGTCAGAATAGCACCCCAGGATGGCGCCCTCTGCTGTATGCCAGAATAGCACCCCAGGATGGCGCCCTCTGCAGTATGTCAGAATAGCACCCCAGGATGGCGCCCTCTGCAGTATGTCAGAATAGCACCCCAGGATGGCGCCCTCTGCAGTATGTCAGAATAGCACCCCAGGATGGCGCCCTCTGCCCTATGTCAGAATAGCACCCCAGGATGGCGCCCTCTGCAGTATGTCAGAATAGCACCCCAGGATGGCGCCCTCTGCCCTATGTCAGAATAGCACCCCAGGATGGCGCCCTCTGCCGTATGTCAGAATAGCACCCCAGGATGGCGCCCTCTGCCGTATGTCAGAATAGCACCCCAGGATGGCGCCCCCTGCCGTATGTCAGAATAGCACCCCAGGATGGCGCCCTCTGCCGTATGTCAGAATAGCACCCCAGGATGGCGCCCTCTGCCGTATGCCAGAATAGCACCCCAGGATGGCGCCCTCTGCCGTATGCCAGAATAGCACCCCAGGATGGCGCCCTCTGTTGTATGCCAGAATAGCACCCCAGGATGGCGCCCTCTGCCGTATGTCAGAATAGCACCCCAGGATGGCGCCCTCTGCCGTATGTCAGAATAGCACCCCCAGGATGGCGCCCTCTGCCGTATGTCAGAATAGCACCCCAGGATGGCGCCCCCTGCCGTATGTCAGAATAGCACCCCAGGATGGCGCCCTCTGCTGTATGTCAGAATAGCACCCCAGGATGGCGCCCTCTGCCGTATGTCAGAATAGCACCCCAGGATGGCGCCCTCTGCTGTATGTCAGAATAGCACCCCAGGATGGCGCCCTCTGCTGTATGCCAGAATAGCACCCGAGGATGGCGCCCCCTGCCGTATGTCAGAATAGCACCCGAGGATGGCGCCCCCTGCCGTATGTCAGAATAGCACCCCAGGATGGCGCCCCCTGCCGTATGTCAGAATAGCACCCCAGGATGGCGCCCTCTGCCGTATGTCAGAATAGCACCCCAGGATGGCGCCCTCTGCCGTATGCCAGAATAGCACCCCAGGATGGCGCCCTCTGTTGTATGCCAGAATAGCACCCCAGGATGGCGCCCTCTGCCGTATGTCAGAATAGCACCCCAGGATGGCGCCCTCTGCCGTATGTCAGAATAGCACCCCCAGGATGGCGCCCTCTGCCGTATGTCAGAATAGCACCCCAGGATGGCGCCCCCTGCCGTATGTCAGAATAGCACCCCAGGATGGCGCCCTCTGCCGTATGTCAGAATAGCACCCCAGGATGGCGCCCACTGCCGTATGCCCGAATAGCACCCCAGGATGGCGCCCTCTGCCGTATGCCAGAATAGCACCCCAGGATGGCGCCCTCTGCCGAATGTCAGAATAGCACCCCAGGATGGCGCCCTCTGCCGTATGCCAGAATAGCACCCCAGCATGGCGCCCTCTGCCGTATGTCAGAATAGCACCCCAGGATGGCGCCCTCTGCCGTATGTCAGAATAGCACCCCAGGATGGCGCCCTCTGCCGTATGTCAGAATAGCACCCCAGGATGGCGCCCCCTGCCGTATGTCAGAATAGCACCCCAGGATGGCGCCCCCTGCCGTATGTCAGAATAGCACCCCAGGATGGCGCCCTCTGCAGTATGTCAGAATAGCACCCCAGGATGGCGCCCTCTGCCGTATGTCAGAATAGCACCCCAGGATGGCGCCCTCTGCCGTATGTCAGAATAGCACCCCAGGATGGCGCCCTCTGCCGTATGTCAGAATAGCACCCCAGGATGGCGCCCTCTGCCGTATGCCAGAATAGCACCCCAGGATGGCGCCCTCTGCCGTATGTCAGAATAGCACCCCAGGATGGCGCCCTCTGCCGTATGTCAGAATAGCACCCCAGGATGGCGCCCTCTGCAGTATGTCAGAATAGCACCCCAGGATGGCGCCCTCTGCTGTATGTCAGAATAGCACCCCAGGATGGCGCCCTCTGCTGTATGTCAGAATAGCACCCCAGGATGGCGCCCTCTGCTGTATGCCAGAATAGCACCCCAGGATGGCGCCCTCTGCAGTATGTCAGAATAGCACCCCAGGATGGCGCCCTCTGCAGTATGTCAGAATAGCACCCCAGGATGGCGCCCTCTGCTGTATGTCAGAATAGCACCCCAGGATGGCGCCCTCTGCTGTATGTCAGAATAGCACCCCAGGATGGCGCCCTCTGCTGTATGTCAGAATAGCACCCCAGGATGGCGCCCTCTGCCGTATGTCAGAATAGCACCCCAGGATGGCGCCCTCTGCCGTATGCCAAAATAGCACCCCAGGATGGCGCCCACTGCCGTATGCCAGAATAGCACCCCAGGATGGCGCCCTCTGCCGTATGCCAGAATAGCACCCCAGGATGGCGCCCTCTGCTGTATGTCAGAATAGCACCCCAGGATGGCGCCCTCTGCCGTATGCCAGAATAGCACCCCAGGATGGCGCCCTCTGCCGTATGTCAGAATAGCACCCCAGGATGGCGCCCTCTGCCGTATGTCAGAATAGCACCCCAGGATGGCGCCCTCTGCCGTATGCCAGAATAGCACCCCAGGATGGCGCCCTCTGCCGTATGTCAGAATAGCACCCCAGGATGGCGCCCCCTGCCGTATGTCAGAATAGCACCCCAGGATGGCGCCCTCTGCTGTATGTCAGAATAGCACCCCCAGGATGGCGCCCTCTGCTGTATGTCAGAATAGCACCCCCAGGATGGCGCCCTCTGCTGTATGTCAGAATAGCACCCCCAGGATGGCGCCCCCTGCCGTATGTCAGAATAGCACCCCAGGATGGCGCCCTCTGCTGTATGCCAGAATAGCACCCGAGGATGGCGCCCCCTGCCGTATGTCAGAATAGCACCCCAGGATGGCGCCCTCTGCTGTATGTCAGAATAGCACCCCAGGATGGCGCCCTCTGCCGTATGTCAGAATAGCACCCCAGGATGGCGCCCTCTGCCGTATGCCAGAATAGCACCCCCAGGATGGCGCCCTCTGCCGTATGCCAGAATAGCACCCCAGGATGGCGCCCTCTGCCGTATGTCAGAATAGCACCCCAGGATGGCGCCCTCTGCCGTATGTCAGAATAGCACCCCAGGATGGCGCCCTCTGCCGTATGCCAGAATAGCACCCCCAGGATGGCGCCCTCTGCCGTATGTCAGAATAGCACCCCAGGATGGCGCCCTCTGCCGTATGTCAGAATAGCACCCCAGCATGGCGCCCTCTGCCGTATGTCAGAATAGCACCCCTGGATGGCGCCCTCTGCCGTATGTCAGAATAGCACCCCAGGATGGCGCCCTCTGCTGTATGTCAGAATAGCACCCCAGGATGGCGCCCTCTGCCGTATGTCAGAATAGCACCCCAGGATGGCGCCCTCTGCCGTATGTCAGAATAGCACCCCAGGATGGCGCCCTCTGCCGTATGTCAGAATAGCACCCCAGGATGGCGCCCCCTGCTGTATGTCAGAATAGCACCCCAGGATGGCGCCCTCTGCTGAATGCCAGAATAGCACCCCAGGATGGCGCCCTCTGCCGTATGTCAGAATAGCACCCCAGGATGGCGCCCTCTGCTGTATGTCAGAATAGCACCCCAGGATGGCGCCCTCTGCTGTATGTCAGAATAGCACCCCAGGATGGCGCCCTCTGCTGTATGTCAGAATAGCACCCCAGGATGGCGCCCTCTGCTGTATGTCAGAATAGCACCCCAGGATGGCGCCCTCTGCTGAATGCCAGAATAGCACCCCAGGATGGCGCCCTCTGCTGTATGTCAGAATAGCACCCCAGGATGGCGCCCTCTGCTGTATGTCAGAATAGCACCCCAGGATGGCGCCCTCTGCTGTATGTCAGAATAGCACCCCAGGATGGCGCCCTCTGCTGTATGTCAGAATAGCACCCCAGGATGGCGCCCTCTGCTGTATGTCAGAATAGCACCCCAGGATGGCGCCCTCTGCTGTATGTCAGAATAGCACCCCAGGATGGCGCCCTCTGCAGTATGTCAGAATAGCACCCCAGGATGGCGCCCTCTGCTGTATGCCAGAATAGCACCCCAGGATGGCGCCCTCTGCTGTATGTCAGAATAGCACCCCAGGATGGCGCCCTCTGCTGTATGTCAGAATAGCACCCCAGGATGGCGCCCTCTGCTGTATGTCAGAATAGCACCCCAGGATGGCGCCCTCTGCTGTATGCCAGAATAGCACCCCAGGATGGCGCCCTCTGCTGTATGTCAGAATAGCACCCCAGGATGGCGCCCTCTGCTGTATGTCAGAATAGCACCCCAGGATGGCGCCCCCTGCTGTATGTCAGAATAGCACCCCAGGATGGCGCCCTCTGCTGTATGTCAGAATAGCACCCCAGGATGGCGCCCTCTGCTGTATGTCAGAATAGCACCCCCAGGATGGCGCCCCCTGCTGTATGTCAGAATAGCACCCCAGGATGGCGCCCTCTGCTGTATGCCAGAATAGCACCCCAGGATGGCGCCCTCTGCTGTATGTCAGAATAGCACCCCAGGATGGCGCCCTCTGCTGTATGTCAGAATAGCACCCCAGGATGGCGCCCTCTGCTGTATGTCAGAATAGCACCCCAGGATGGCGCCCTCTGCCCTATGTCAGAATAGCACCCCAGGATGGCGCCCCCTGCTGTATGTCAGAATAGCACCCCAGGATGGCGCCCTCTGCTGTATGTCAGAATAGCACCCCAGGATGGTGCCCTCTGCTGTATGTCAGAATAGCACCCCAGGATGGCGCCCTCTGCTGTATGCCAGAATAGCACCCCAGGATGGCGCCCTCTGCAGTATGTCAGAATAGCACCCCCAGGATGGCGCCCTCTGCAGTATGTCAGAATAGCACCCCAGGATGGCGCCCTCTGCCGTATGTCAGAATAGCACCCCAGCATGGCGCCCTCTGCCGTATGTCAGAATAGCACCCCAGCATGGCGCCCTCTGCAGTATGTCAGAATAGCACCCCAGGATGGCGCCCTCTGCAGTATGTCAGAATAGCACCCCAGGATGGCGCCCTCTGCTGTATGCCAGAATAGCACCCCAGGATGGCGCCCTCTGCAGTATGTCAGAATAGCACCCCAGGATGGCGCCCTCTGCAGTATGTCAGAATAGCACCCCAGGATGGCGCCCTCTGCAGTATGTCAGAATAGCACCCCAGGATGGCGCCCTCTGCCCTATGTCAGAATAGCACCCCAGGATGGCGCCCTCTGCAGTATGTCAGAATAGCACCCCAGGATGGCGCCCTCTGCCCTATGTCAGAATAGCACCCCAGGATGGCGCCCACTGCCGTATGTCAGAATAGCACCCCAGGATGGCGCCCTCTGCAGTATGTCAGAATAGCACCCCAGGATGGCGCCCTCTGCAGTATGTCAGAATAGCACCCCAGGATGGCGCCCTCTGCAGTATGTCAGAATAGCACCCCAGGATGGCGCCCTCTGCTGTATGCCAGAATAGCACCCCAGGATGGCGCCCTCTGCAGTATGTCAGAATAGCACCCCAGGATGGCGCCCTCTGCAGTATGTCAGAATAGCACCCCAGGATGGCGCCCTCTGCAGTATGTCAGAATAGCACCCCAGGATGGCGCCCTCTGCCCTATGTCAGAATAGCACCCCAGGATGGCGCCCTCTGCAGTATGTCAGAATAGCACCCCAGGATGGCGCCCTCTGCCCTATGTCAGAATAGCACCCCAGGATGGCGCCCACTGCCGTATGTCAGAATAGCACCCCAGGATGGCGCCCTCTGCAGTATGTCAGAATAGCACCCCAGGATGGCGCCCTCTGCAGTATGTCAGAATAGCACCCCAGGATGGCGCCCTCTGCAGTATGTCAGAATAGCACCCCAGGATGGCGCCCTCTGCCCTATGTCAGAATAGCACCCCAGGATGGCGCCCACTGCCGTATGTCAGAATAGCACCCCAGGATGGCGCCCTCTGCTGTATGCCAGAATAGCACCCCAGGATGGCGCCCTTTGCAGTATGTCAGAATAGCACCCCAGGATGGAGCCCTCTGCTGTATGTCAGAATAGCACCCCAGGATGGCGCCCTCTGCTGTATGCCAGAATAGCACCCCAGGATGGCGCCCTCTGCTGTATGTCAGAATAGCACCCCCAGGATGGCGCCCTCTGCTGTATGTCAGAATAGCACCCCAGGATGGCGCCCCCTGCCGTATGTCAGAATAGCACCCCAGGATGGCGCCCTCTGCTGTATGTCAGAATAGCACCCCAGGATGGCGCCCTCTGCTGTATGTCAGAATAGCACCCCAGGATGGCGCCCCCTGCTGTATGTCAGAATAGCACCCCAGGATGGCGCCCTCTGCTGTATGCCAGAATAGCACCCCAGGATGGCGCCCTCTGCTGTATGTCAGAATAGCACCCCAGGATGGCGCCCTCTGCTGTATGTCAGAATAGCACCCCAGGATGGCGCCCCCTGCTGTATGTCAGAATAGCACCCCAGGATGGCGCCCTCTGCTGTATGTCAGAATAGCACCCCAGGATGGCGCCCCCTGCTGTATGCCAGAATAGCACCCCAGGATGGCGCCCTCTGCCCTATGTCAGAATAGCACCCCAGGATGGCGTCCTCTGCTGTATGTCAGAATAGCACCCCAGGATGGCGCCCTCTGCTGTATGTCAGAATAGCACCCCAGGATGGCGCCCTCTGCTGTATGCCAGAATAGCACCCCAGGATGGCGCCCTCTGCAGTATGTCAGAATAGCACCCCAGGATGGCGCCCTCTGCTGTATGCCAGAATAGCACCCCAGGATGGCGCCCTCTGCTGTATGTCAGAATAGCACCCCAGGATGGCGCCCCCTGCCGTATGTCAGAATAGCACCCCAGGATGGCGCCCTCTGCTGTATGTCAGAATAGCACCCCAGGATGGCGCCCTCTGCTGTATGTCAGAATAGCACCCCAGGATGGCGCCCCCTGCTGTATGTCAGAATAGCACCCCAGGATGGCGCCCTCTGCTGTATGTCAGAATAGCACCCCAGGATGGCGCCCTCTGCTGTATGTCAGAATAGCACCCCAGGATGGCGCCCTCTGCTGTATGCCAGAATAGCACCCCAGGATGGCGCCCTCTGCTGTATGCCAGAATAGCACCCCAGGATGGCGCCCTCTGCAGTATGTCAGAATAGCACCCCAGGATGGCGCCCCCTGCTGTATGCCAGAATAGCACCCCAGGATGGCGCCCTCTGCTGTATGTCAGAATAGCACCCCTGGATGGCGCCCTCTGCCGTATGTCAGAATAGCACCCCTGGATGGCGCCCTCTGCTGTATGTCAGAATAGCACCCCAGGATGGCGCCCTCTGCTGTATGTCAGAATAGCACCCCAGGATGGCGCCCTCTGCCGTATGTCAGAATAGCACCCCAGGATGGCGCCCTCTGCTGTATGTCAGAATAGCACCCCAGGATGGCGCCCTCTGCTGTATGTCAGAATAGCACCCCAGGATGGCGCCCTCTGCTGTATGTCAGAATAGCACCCCAGGATGGCGCCCTCTGCTGTATGCCAGAATAGCACCCCAGGATGGCGCCCTCTGCTGTATGTCAGAATAGCACCCCCAGGATGGCGCCCTCTGCTGTATGTCAGAATAGCACCCCAGGATGGCGCCCCCTGCCGTATGTCAGAATAGCACCCCAGGATGGCGCCCTCTGCTGTATGTCAGAATAGCACCCCAGGATGGCGCCCTCTGCTGTATGTCAGAATAGCACCCCAGGATGGCGCCCCCTGCTGTATGTCAGAATAGCACCCCAGGATGGCGCCCTCTGCTGTATGCCAGAATAGCACCCCAGGATGGCGCCCTCTGCTGTATGTCAGAATAGCACCCCAGGATGGCGCCCTCTGCTGTATGTCAGAATAGCACCCCAGGATGGCGCCCTCTGCTGTATGTCAGAATAGCACCCCAGGATGGCGCCCTCTGCTGTATGCCAGAATAGCACCCCAGGATGGCGCCCCCTGCTGTATGTCAGAATAGCACCCCAGGATGGCGCCCTCTGCTGTATGTCAGAATAGCACCCCAGGATGGCGCCCCCTGCTGTATGCCAGAATAGCACCCCCAGGATGGCGCCCTCTGCAGTATGTCAGAATAGCACCCCAGGATGGCGCCCTCTGCTGTATGTCAGAATAGCACCCCAGGATGGCGCCCTCTGCAGTATGTCAGAATAGCACCCCAGGATGGCGCCCTCTGCTGTATGCCAGAATAGCACCCCAGGATGGCGCCCTCTGCTGTATGTCAGAATAGCACCCCAGGATGGCGCCCTCTGCTGTATGTCAGAATAGCACCCCAGGATGGCGCCCTCTGCTGTATGTCAGAATAGCACCCCAGGATGGCGCCCCCTGCTGTATGCCAGAATAGCACCCCCAGGATGGCGCCCTCTGCAGTATGTCAGAATAGCACCCCAGGATGGCGCCCTCTGCAGTATGTCAGAATAGCACCCCAGGATGGCGCCCTCTGCTGTATGCCAGAATAGCACCCCAGGATGGCGCCCTCTGCAGTATGTCAGAATAGCACCCCAGGATGGCGCCCTCTGCCGTATGTCAGAATAGCACCCCCAGGATGGCGCCCTCTGCCGTATGTCAGAATAGCACCCCAGGATGGCGCCCCCTGCCGTATGTCAGAATAGCACCCCAGGATGGCGCCCTCTGCCGTATGTCAGAATAGCACCCCAGGATGGCGCCCACTGCCGTATGCCCAAATAGCACCCCAGGATGGCGCCCTCTGCTGTATGCCAGAATAGCACCCCAGGATGGCGCCCTCTGCCGTATGTCAGAATAGCACCCCCAGGATGGCGCCCTCTGCCGTATGTCAGAATAGCACCCCAGGATGGCGCCCCCTGCCGTATGTCAGAATAGCACCCCAGGATGGCGCCCTCTGCCGTATGTCAGAATAGCACCCCAGGATGGCGCCCACTGCCGTATGCCCAAATAGCACCCCAGGATGGCGCCCTCTGCCGTATGCCAGAATAGCACCCCAGGATGGCGCCCTCTGCCCTATGCCAGAATAGCACCCCAGCATGGCGCCCTCTGCCGTATGTCAGAATAGCACCCCAGGATGGCGCCCTCTGCCGTATGTCAGAATAGCACCCCAGGATGGCGCCCTCTGCCGTATGTCAGAATAGCACCCCAGGATGGCGCCCCCTGCCGTATGTCAGAATAGCACCCCAGGATGGCGCCCCCTGCCGTATGTCAGAATAGCACCCCAGGATGGCGCCCTCTGCAGTATGTCAGAATAGCACCCCAGGATGGCGCCCTCTGCCGTATGTCAGAATAGCACCCCAGGATGGCGCCCTCTGCCGTATGTCAGAATAGCACCCCAGGATGGCGCCCTCTGCCGTATGTCAGAATAGCACCCCAGGATGGCGCCCTCTGCCGTATGCCAGAATAGCACCCCAGGATGGCGCCCTCTGCCGTATGTCAGAATAGCACCCCAGGATGGCGCCCTCTGCCGTATGTCAGAATAGCACCCCAGGATGGCGCCCTCTGCAGTATGTCAGAATAGCACCCCAGGATGGCGCCCTCTGCTGTATGTCAGAATAGCACCCCAGGATGGCGCCCTCTGCTGTATGTCAGAATAGCACCCCAGGATGGCGCCCTCTGCTGTATGTCAGAATAGCACCCCAGGATGGCGCCCTCTGCTGTATGCCAGAATAGCACCCCAGGATGGCGCCCTCTGCTGTATGTCAGAATAGCACCCCCAGGATGGCGCCCTCTGCTGTATGTCAGAATAGCACCCCAGGATGGCGCCCCCTGCCGTATGTCAGAATAGCACCCCAGGATGGCGCCCTCTGCTGTATGTCAGAATAGCACCCCAGGATGGCGCCCTCTGCTGTATGCCAGAATAGCACCCCAGGATGGCGCCCTCTGCCGTATGCCAAAATAGCACCCCAGGATGGCGCCCACTGCCGTATGCCAGAATAGCACCCCAGGATGGCGCCCTCTGCCGTATGCCAGAATAGCACCCCAGGATGGCGCCCTCTGCTGTATGTCAGAATAGCACCCCAGGATGGCGCCCTCTGCCGTATGCCAGAATAGCACCCCAGGATGGCGCCCTCTGCCGTATGTCAGAATAGCACCCCAGGATGGCGCCCTCTGCCGTATGTCAGAATAGCACCCCAGGATGGCGCCCTCTGCCGTATGCCAGAATAGCACCCCAGGATGGCGCCCTCTGCCGTATGTCAGAATAGCACCCCAGGATGGCGCCCCCTGCCGTATGTCAGAATAGCACCCCAGGATGGCGCCCTCTGCTGTATGTCAGAATAGCACCCCCAGGATGGCGCCCTCTGCTGTATGTCAGAATAGCACCCCCAGGATGGCGCCCTCTGCTGTATGTCAGAATAGCACCCCCAGGATGGCGCCCCCTGCCGTATGTCAGAATAGCACCCCAGGATGGCGCCCTCTGCTGTATGCCAGAATAGCACCCGAGGATGGCGCCCCCTGCCGTATGTCAGAATAGCACCCCAGGATGGCGCCCTCTGCTGTATGTCAGAATAGCACCCCAGGATGGCGCCCTCTGCCGTATGTCAGAATAGCACCCCAGGATGGCGCCCTCTGCCGTATGCCAGAATAGCACCCCCAGGATGGCGCCCTCTGCCGTATGCCAGAATAGCACCCCAGGATGGCGCCCTCTGCCGTATGTCAGAATAGCACCCCAGGATGGCGCCCTCTGCCGTATGTCAGAATAGCACCCCAGGATGGCGCCCTCTGCCGTATGCCAGAATAGCACCCCCAGGATGGCGCCCTCTGCCGTATGTCAGAATAGCACCCCAGGATGGCGCCCTCTGCCGTATGTCAGAATAGCACCCCAGCATGGCGCCCTCTGCCGTATGTCAGAATAGCACCCCTGGATGGCGCCCTCTGCCGTATGTCAGAATAGCACCCCAGGATGGCGCCCTCTGCTGTATGTCAGAATAGCACCCCAGGATGGCGCCCTCTGCCGTATGTCAGAATAGCACCCCAGGATGGCGCCCTCTGCCGTATGTCAGAATAGCACCCCAGGATGGCGCCCTCTGCCGTATGTCAGAATAGCACCCCAGGATGGCGCCCCCTGCTGTATGTCAGAATAGCACCCCAGGATGGCGCCCTCTGCTGAATGCCAGAATAGCACCCCAGGATGGCGCCCTCTGCCGTATGTCAGAATAGCACCCCAGGATGGCGCCCTCTGCTGTATGTCAGAATAGCACCCCAGGATGGCGCCCTCTGCTGTATGTCAGAATAGCACCCCAGGATGGCGCCCTCTGCTGTATGTCAGAATAGCACCCCAGGATGGCGCCCTCTGCTGTATGTCAGAATAGCACCCCAGGATGGCGCCCTCTGCTGAATGCCAGAATAGCACCCCAGGATGGCGCCCTCTGCTGTATGTCAGAATAGCACCCCAGGATGGCGCCCTCTGCTGTATGTCAGAATAGCACCCCAGGATGGCGCCCTCTGCTGTATGTCAGAATAGCACCCCAGGATGGCGCCCTCTGCTGTATGTCAGAATAGCACCCCAGGATGGCGCCCTCTGCTGTATGTCAGAATAGCACCCCAGGATGGCGCCCTCTGCTGTATGTCAGAATAGCACCCCAGGATGGCGCCCTCTGCAGTATGTCAGAATAGCACCCCAGGATGGCGCCCTCTGCTGTATGCCAGAATAGCACCCCAGGATGGCGCCCTCTGCTGTATGTCAGAATAGCACCCCAGGATGGCGCCCTCTGCTGTATGTCAGAATAGCACCCCAGGATGGCGCCCTCTGCTGTATGTCAGAATAGCACCCCAGGATGGCGCCCTCTGCTGTATGCCAGAATAGCACCCCAGGATGGCGCCCTCTGCTGTATGTCAGAATAGCACCCCAGGATGGCGCCCTCTGCTGTATGTCAGAATAGCACCCCAGGATGGCGCCCCCTGCTGTATGTCAGAATAGCACCCCAGGATGGCGCCCTCTGCTGTATGTCAGAATAGCACCCCAGGATGGCGCCCTCTGCTGTATGTCAGAATAGCACCCCCAGGATGGCGCCCCCTGCTGTATGTCAGAATAGCACCCCAGGATGGCGCCCTCTGCTGTATGCCAGAATAGCACCCCAGGATGGCGCCCTCTGCTGTATGTCAGAATAGCACCCCAGGATGGCGCCCTCTGCTGTATGTCAGAATAGCACCCCAGGATGGCGCCCTCTGCTGTATGTCAGAATAGCACCCCAGGATGGCGCCCTCTGCCCTATGTCAGAATAGCACCCCAGGATGGCGCCCCCTGCTGTATGTCAGAATAGCACCCCAGGATGGCGCCCTCTGCTGTATGTCAGAATAGCACCCCAGGATGGCGCCCTCTGCTGTATGTCAGAATAGCACCCCAGGATGGCGCCCTCTGCTGTATGCCAGAATAGCACCCCAGGATGGCGCCCTCTGCAGTATGTCAGAATAGCACCCCCAGGATGGCGCCCTCTGCAGTATGTCAGAATAGCACCCCAGGATGGCGCCCTCTGCCGTATGTCAGAATAGCACCCCAGCATGGCGCCCTCTGCCGTATGTCAGAATAGCACCCCAGGATGGCGCCCTCTGCAGTATGTCAGAATAGCACCCCAGGATGGCGCCCTCTGCAGTATGTCAGAATAGCACCCCAGGATAGCGCCCTCTGCTGTATGCCAGAATAGCACCCCAGGATGGCGCCCTCTGCAGTATGTCAGAATAGCACCCCAGGATGGCGCCCTCTGCAGTATGTCAGAATAGCACCCCAGGATGGCGCCCTCTGCAGTATGTCAGAATAGCACCCCAGGATGGCGCCCTCTGCCCTATGTCAGAATAGCACCCCAGGATGGCGCCCTCTGCCGTATGTCAGAATAGCACCCCAGGATGGCGCCCTCTGCAGTATGTCAGAATAGCACCCCAGGATGGCGCCCTCTGCCCTATGTCAGAATAGCACCCCAGGATGGCGCCCACTGCCGTATGTCAGAATAGCACCCCAGGATGGCGCCCTCTGCAGTATGTCAGAATAGCACCCCAGGATGGCGCCCTCTGCAGTATGTCAGAATAGCACCCCAGGATGGCGCCCTCTGCCCTATGTCAGAATAGCACCCCAGGATGGCGCCCACTGCCGTATGTCAGAATAGCACCCCAGGATGGCGCCCTCTGCTGTATGCCAGAATAGCACCCCAGGATGGCGCCCTTTGCAGTATGTCAGAATAGCACCCCAGGATGGAGCCCTCTGCTGTATGTCAGAATAGCACCCCAGGATGGCGCCCTCTGCTGTATGCCAGAATAGCACCCCAGGATGGCGCCCTCTGCTGTATGTCAGAATAGCACCCCCAGGATGGCGCCCTCTGCTGTATGTCAGAATAGCACCCCAGGATGGCGCCCCCTGCCGTATGTCAGAATAGCACCCCAGGATGGCGCCCTCTGCTGTATGTCAGAATAGCACCCCAGGATGGCGCCCTCTGCTGTATGTCAGAATAGCACCCCAGGATGGCGCCCTCTGCTGTATGCCAGAATAGCACCCCAGGATGGCGCCCTCTGCTGTATGTCAGAATAGCACCCCAGGATGGCGCCCTCTGCTGTATGTCAGAATAGCACCCCAGGATGGCGCCCCCTGCTGTATGTCAGAATAGCACCCCAGGATGGCGCCCTCTGCTGTATGTCAGAATAGCACCCCAGGATGGCGCCCTCTGCTGTATGTCAGAATAGCACCCCAGGATGGCGCCCTCTGCTGTATGCCAGAATAGCACCCCAGGATGGCGCCCTCTGCTGTATGCCAGAATAGCACCCCAGGATGGCGCCCTCTGCTGTATGCCAGAATAGCACCCCAGGATGGCGCCCTCTGCTGTATGCCAGAATAGCACCCCAGGATGGCGCCCTCTGCTGTATGTCAGAATAGCACCCCAGGATGGCGTCCTCTGCTGTATGTCAGAATAGCACCCCAGGATGGCGCCCTCTGCTGTATGTCAGAATAGCACCCCAGGATGGCGCCCTCTGCTGTATGCCAGAATAGCACCCCAGGATGGCGCCCTCTGCAGTATGTCAGAATAGCACCCCAGGATGGCGCCCTCTGCTGTATGCCAGAATAGCACCCCAGGATGGCGCCCTCTGCTGTATGTCAGAATAGCACCCCAGGATGGCGCCCCCTGCCGTATGTCAGAATAGCACCCCAGGATGGCGCCCTCTGCTGTATGTCAGAATAGCACCCCAGGATGGCGCCCCCTGCCGTATGTCAGAATAGCACCCCAGGATGGCGCCCTCTGCTGTATGTCAGAATAGCACCCCAGGATGGCGCCCCCTGCTGTATGTCAGAATAGCACCCCAGGATGGCGCCCTCTGCTGTATGTCAGAATAGCACCCCAGGATGGCGCCCTCTGCTGTATGTCAGAATAGCACCCCAGGATGGCGCCCTCTGCTGTATGCCAGAATAGCACCCCAGGATGGCGCCCTCTGCTGTATGCCAGAATAGCACCCCAGGATGGCGCCCTCTGCAGTATGTCAGAATAGCACCCCAGGATGGCGCCCCCTGCTGTATGCCAGAATAGCACCCCAGGATGGCGCCCTCTGCTGTATGTCAGAATAGCACCCCAGGATGGCGCCCTCTGCCGTATGTCAGAATAGCACCCCAGGATGGCGCCCTCTGCTGTATGTCAGAATAGCACCCCAGGATGGCGCCCTCTGCTGTATGTCAGAATAGCACCCCAGGATGGCGCCCTCTGCTGTATGTCAGAATAGCACCCCAGGATGGCGCCCTCTGCTGTATGTCAGAATAGCACCCCAGGATGGCGCCCTCTGCTGTATGTCAGAATAGCACCCCCAGGATGGCGCCCTCTGCTGTATGTCAGAATAGCACCCCAGGATGGCGCCCCCTGCCGTATGTCAGAATAGCACCCCAGGATGGCGCCCTCTGCTGTATGTCAGAATAGCACCCCAGGATGGCGCCCTCTGCTGTATGTCAGAATAGCACCCCAGGATGGCGCCCCCTGCTGTATGTCAGAATAGCACCCCAGGATGGCGCCCTCTGCTGTATGCCAGAATAGCACCCCAGGATGGCGCCCTCTGCTGTATGTCAGAATAGCACCCCAGGATGGCGCCCTCTGCTGTATGTCAGAATAGCACCCCAGGATGGCGCCCTCTGCTGTATGTCAGAATAGCACCCCAGGATGGCGCCCTCTGCTGTATGCCAGAATAGCACCCCCAGGATGGCGCCCCCTGCTCTATGTCAGAATAGCACCCCAGGATGGCGCCCTCTGCAGTATGTCAGAATAGCACCCCAGGATGGCGCCCTCTGCTGTATGCCAGAATAGCACCCCAGGATGGCGCCCTCTGCTGTATGTCAGAATAGCACCCCAGGATGGCGCCCTCTGCTGTATGTCAGAATAGCACCCCAGGATGGCGCCCTCTGCTGTATGTCAGAATAGCACCCCAGGATGGCGCCCCCTGCTGTATGCCAGAATAGCACCCCCAGGATGGCGCCCTCTGCAGTATGTCAGAATAGCACCCCAGGATGGCGCCCTCTGCAGTATGTCAGAATAGCACCCCAGGATGGCGCCCTCTGCTGTATGCCAGAATAGCACCCCAGGATGGCGCCCTCTGCTGTATGTCAGAATAGCACCCCAGGATGGCGCCCCCTGCCGTATGTCAGAATAGCACCCCAGGATGGCGCCCTCTGCCGTATGTCAGAATAGCACCCCAGGATGGCGCCCTCTGCTGTATGCCAGAATAGCACCCCAGGATGGCGCCCTCTGCTGTATGTCAGAATAGCACCCCAGGATGGCGCCCTCTGCTGTATGTCAGAATAGCACCCCAGGATGGCGCCCCCTGCTGTATGCCAGAATAGCACCCCAGGATGGCGCCCTCTGCTGTATGTCAGAATAGCACCCCAGGATGGCGCCCTCTGCTGTATGTCAGAATAGCACCCCAGGATGGCGCCCTCTGCTGTATGCCAGAATAGCACCCCAGGATGGCGCCCTCTGCTGTATGCCAGAATAGCACCCCAGGATGGCGCCCTCTGCAGTATGTCAGAATAGCACCCCAGGATGGCGCCCCCTGCTGTATGCCAGAATAGCACCCCAGGATGGCGCCCTCTGCTGTATGTCAGAATAGCACCCCAGGATGGCGCCCTCTGCCGTATGTCAGAATAGCACCCCAGGATGGCGCCCTCTGCTGTATGTCAGAATAGCACCCCAGGATGGCGCCCTCTGCTGTATGTCAGAATAGCACCCCAGGATGGCGCCCTCTGCTGTATGTCAGAATAGCACCCCAGGATGGCGCCCTCTGAATGTCCTTCCTGATTGCACAACGTCACGATTACACTGGAAATACATGAGGACCAGAGATGAAGAAATGTCCGGTTACTTCAAAGACTGTGCAGACACAGGAGCGCAGTACACGCACATATATGAAGGAGGAGCAGTGTATGCACATATATGACGGGCGGGGGGGGGGGGGGGGGGTCAGTGTGTGCACACGTATGAAGGCCAGGGTGCCTCCAGACGCTCTGAAGGATGGTCACAGCTGGAGACTTGGCTGGGGCCCAGGACATGACTCTTGGCCTCAGCCCCGAGCTGGAGCAGTTTATTACAAGATCCAGTGACCTTCACGGACAGTGCACACAAAACCCCAACAAGATCTGCAGCATTAAATTTGGGGATCACCATGGCAAATCCAGGGGCTCGTCTAACCCTACAGATATTTAGAAGACACATGACAATGGGATCCCAGGAACATGGGCCCGGGGGTGGTGAGTAAAGGGCAAGGTGACCCCAAAATCCTGCACCCCCTTATTTCTAAAGCCCTGTACTTTCACTGCTGATAACAGATAGTAATAGATTGTATTCTCCTGTCCTACAGTCGGCCTCTAATCTCCTGACATGGCTGATAACAGATAGTAATAGATTGTATTCCCCTGTCCTACAGTCGGCCTCTCCTCTCCTGACATGGCTGATAACAGATAGTAATAGATTGTATTCCCCTGTCCTACAGTCGGCCTCTAATCTCCTGACATGACTGATAACAGATAGTAATAGATTGTATTCCCCTGTCCTACAGTCGGCCTCTCCTGACATGGCTGATAACAGATAGTAATAGATTGTATTCCCCTGTCCTACAGTCGGCCTCTCCTCTCCTGACATGGCTGATAACAGATAGTAATAGATTGTATTCTCCTGTCCTACAGTCAGCCTCTCCTGACATGGCTGATAACAGATAGTAATAGATTGTATTCTCCTGTCCTACAGTCGGCCTCTCCTCTCCTGACATGGCTGATAACAGATAGTAATAGATTGTATTCTCCTGTCCTACAGTCGGCCTCTCCTCTCCTGACATGGCTGATAACAGATAGTAATAGATTGTATTCTCCTGTCTTGCAGTCGGCCTCTAATCTCCTGACATGACTGATAACAGATAGTAATAGATTGTATTCCCCTCTCCTACAGTCGGCCTCTCCTGACATGGCTGATAACAGATAGTAATAGATTGTATTCCCCTGTCCTACAGTCGGCCTCTCCTCTCCTGACATGGCTGATAACAGATAGTAATAGATTGTATTCTCCTGTCCTACAGTCAGCCTCTCCTGACATGGCTGATAACAGATAGTAATAGATTGTATTCTCCTGTCCTACAGTCGGCCTCTCCTCTCCTGACATGGCTGATAACAGATAGTAATAGATTGTATTCTCCTGTCTTGCAGTCGGCCTCTAATCTCCTGACATGACTGATAACAGATAGTAATAGATTGTATTCCCCTCTCCTACAGTCGGCCTCTCCTGACATGGCTGATAACAGATAGTAATAGATTGTATTCCCCTATCCTACAGTCGGCCTCTCCTCTCCTGACATGGCTGATAACAGATAGTAATAGATTGTATTCCCCTGTCCTACAGTCGGCCTCTCCTCTCCTGACATGGCTGATAACAGATAGTAATAGATTGTATTCCCCTGTCCTACAGTCGGCCTCTCCTGACATGGCTGATAACAGATAGTAATAGATTGTATCCCCTGTCCTACAGTCGGCCTCTCCTGACATGGCTGATAACAGATAGTAATAGACTGTATTCCCCTGTCCTACAGTCGGCCTCTCCTCTCCTGACATGGCTGATAACAGATAGTAATAGATTGTATTCCCCTATCCTACAGTCGGCCTCTCCTCTCCTGACATGGCTGATAACAGATAGTAATAGATTGTATTCCCCTGTCCTACAGTCGGCCTCTCCTCTCCTGACATGGCTGATACCAGATAGTAATAGATTGTATTCTCCTGTCCTACAGTCGGCCTCTCCTCTCCTGACATGGCTGATAACAGATAGTAATAGATTGTATTCTCCTGTCCTACAGTCGGCCTCTCCTCTCCTGACATGGCTGATAACAGATAGTAATAGATTGTATTCCCCTGTCCTACAGTCGGCCTCTCCTCTCCTGACATGGCTGATAACAGATAGTAATAGATTGTATTCTCCTGTTCCTACAGTCGGCCTCTCCTCTCCTGACATGGCTGATAACAGATAGTAATAGATTGTATTCTCCTGTCCTACAGTCGGCCTCTCCTCTCCTAACATGGCTGATAACAGATAGTAATAGATTGTATTCCCCTGTCCTACAGTCGGCCTCTCCTCTCCTGACATGGCTGATAACAGATAGTAATAGATTGTATTCCCCTGTCCTACAGTCAGCCTCTCTTCTCCTGACATGGCTGATAACAGATAGTAATAGATTGTATTCTCCTGTCCTACAGTCGGCCTCTCCTCTCCTGACATGGCTGATAACAGATAGTAATAGATTGTATTCTCCTGTCCTACAGTCGGCCTCTCCTCTCCTGACATGGCTGATAACAGATAGTAATAGATTGTATTCCCCTGTCCTACAGTCGGCCTCTCCTGACATGGCTGATAACAGATAGTAATAGATTGTATTCCCCTGTCCTACAGTCGGCCTCTCCTCTCCTGACATGGCTGATAACAGATAGTAATAGATTGTATTCTCCTGTCCTACAGTCGGCCTCTCCTCTCCTGACATGGCTGATACCAGATAGTAATAGATTGTATTCTCCTGTCCTACAGTCGGCCTCTCCTCTCCTGACATGGCTGATAACAGATAGTAATAGATTGTATTCTCCTGTCCTACAGTCGGCCTCTCCTGACATGGCTGATAACAGATAGTAATAGATTGTATTCTCCTGTCCTACAGTCGGCCTCTCCCCTCCTGACATGGCTGATAACAGATAGTAATAGATTGTATTCCCCTGTCCTACAGTTGGCCTCTCCTCTCCTGACGTGGCTGATAACAGATAGTAATAGATTGTATTCTCCTGTCCTACAGTCGGCCTCTCCTGACATGGCTGATAACAGATAGTAATAGATTGTATTCCCCTGTCCTACAGTCGGCCTCTCCTCTCCTGACATGGCTGATAACAGATAGTAATAGATTGTATTCCCCTGTCCTACAGTCAGCCTCTCCCCTCCTGACATGGCTGATAACAGATAGTAATAGATTGTATTCTCCTGTCCTACAGTCGGCCTCTCCTCTCCTGACATGGCTGATAACAGATAGTAATAGATTGTATTCTCCTGTCCTACAGTCGGCCTCTCCTCTCCTGACATGGCTGATAACAGATAGTAATAGATTGTATTCCCCTGTCCTACAGTCGGCCTCTCCTCTCCTGACATGGCTGATAACAGATAGTAATAGATTGTATTCTCCTGTCCTACAGTCGGCCTCTCCTCTCCTGACATGGCTGATAACAGATAGTAATAGATTGTATTCTCCTGTTCCTACAGTCGGCCTCTCCTCTCCTGACATGGCTGATAACAGATAGTAATAGATTGTATTCCCCTGTCCTACAGTCGGCCTCTCCTCTCCTGACATGGCTGATAACAGATAGTAATAGATTGTATTCTCCTGTCCTACAGTCGGCCTCTCCTCTCCTAACATGGCTGATAACAGATAGTAATAGATTGTATTCCCCTGTCCTACAGTCGGCCTCTCCTCTCCTGACATGGCTGATAACAGATAGTAATAGATTGTATTCTCCTGTGCTACAGTCAGCCTCTCTTCTCCTGAGATGGCTGATAACAGATAGTAATAGATTGTATTCTCCTGTCCTACAGTCGGCCTCTCCTCTCCTGACATGGCTGATAACAGATAGTAATAGATTGTATTCCCCTGTCCTACAGTCGGCCTCTCCTCTCCTGACATGGCTGATACCAGATAGTAATAGATTGTATTCCCCTGTCCTACAGTCGGCCTCTCCTCTCCTGACATGGCTGATAACAGATAGTAATAGATTGTATTCTCCTGTCCTACAGTCGGCCTCTCCTCTCCTGACGTGGCTGATACCAGATAGTAATAGATTGTATTCTCCTGTCCTACAGTCGGCCTCTCCTGACATGGCTGATAACAGATAGTAATAGATTGTATTCTCCTGTCCTACAGTCGGCCTCTCCTCTCCTGACATGGCTGATAACAGATAGTAATAGATTGTATTCTCCTGTCCTACAGTCGGCCTCTCCTCTCCTGACATGGCTGATAACAGATAGCAATAGATTGTATTCTCCTGTCCTACAGTCGGCCTCTCCTCTCCTGACATGGCTGATAACAGATAGTAATAGATTGTATTCTCCTGTCCTACAGTCGGCCTCTCCTCTACTGACATGGCTGATAACAGATAGTAATAGATTGTATTCTCCTGTCCTACAGTCGGCCTCTCCTGACATGGCTGATAACAGATAGTAATAGATTGTATTCCCCTGTCCTACAGTCGGCCTCTCCTCTCCTGACATGGCTGATAACAGATAGTAATAGATTGTATTCCCCTGTCCTACAGTCGGCCTCTCCTCTCCTGACATGGCTGATAACAGATAGTAATAGATTGTATTCTCCTGTCCTACAGTCGGCCTCTCCTCTCCTGACATGGCTGATACCAGATAGTAATAGATTGTATTCTCCTGTCCTACAGTCGGCCTCTCCTCTCCTGACATGGCTGATAACAGATAGTAATAGATTGTATTCCCCTGTCCTACAGTCGGCCTCTCCTGACATGGCTGATAACAGATAGTAATAGATTGTATTCTCCTGTCCTACAGTCGGCCTCTCCCCTCCTGACATGGCTGATAACAGATAGTAATAGATTGTATTCCCCTGTCCTACAGTTGGCCTCTCCTCTCCTGACGTGGCTGATAACAGATAGTAATAGATTGTATTCCCCTGTCCTACAGTCGCCTCTCCTCTCCTGACATGGCTGATAACAGATAGTAATAGATTGTATTCCCCTGTCCTACAGTCGGCCTCTCCTCTCCTGACATGGCTGATAACAGATAGTAATAGATTGTATTCCCCTGTCCTACAGTCAGCCTCTCCCCTCCTGACATGGCTGATAACAGATAGTAATAGATTGTATTCTCCTGTCCTACAGTCGGCCTCTCCTCTCCTGACATGGCTGATAACAGATAGTAATAGATTGTATTCCCCTGTCCTACAGTCGGCCTCTCCTCTCCTGACATGGCTGATAACAGATAGTAATAGATTGTATTCCCCTGTCCTACAGTCGGCCTCTCCTCTCCTGACATGGCTGATAACAGATAGTAATAGATTGTATTCTCCTGTCCTACAGTCGGCCTCTCCTCTCATGACATGGCTGATAACAGATAGTAATAGATTGTATTCCCCTGTTCTACAGTCGGCCTCTCCTCTCCTGACATGGCTGATAACAGATAGCAATAGATTGTATTCTCCTGTCCTACAGTTGGCCTCTCCTCTCCTGACATGGCTGATAACAGATAGTAATAGATTGTATTCTCCTGTCCTACAGTCGGCCTCTCCTCTCATGACATGGCTGATAACAGATAGTAATAGATTGTATTCCCCTGTCCTACAGTCGGCCTCTCCTGACATGGCTGATACCAGATAATAATAGATTGTATTCCCCTGTCCTACAGTCGGCCTCTCCTCTCCTGACATGGCTGATACCAGATAGTAATAGATTGTATTCTCCTGTCCTACAGTCGGCCTCTCCTCTCCTGACATGGCTGATAACAGATAGTAATAGATTGTATTCTCCTGTCCTACAGTCGGCCTCTCCTCTCCTGACATGGCTGATAACAGATAGTAATAGATTGTATTCTCCTGTTCCTACAGTCGGCCTCTCCTCTCCTGACATGGCTGATAACAGATAGTAATAGATTGTATTCCCCTGTCCTACAGTCGGCCTCTCCTCTCCTGACATGGCTGATAACATATAGTAATAGATTGTATTCCCCTGTCCTACAGTCGGCCTCTCCTCTCCTGACATGGCTGATAACAGATAGTAATAGATTGTATTCCCCTGTTCCTACAGTCGGCCTCTCCTCTCCTGACATGGTTGATAACAGATAGTAATAGATTGTATTCCCCTGTCCTACAGTCGGCCTCTCCTCTCCTGACATGGCTGATAACAGATAGTAATAGATTGTATTCTCCTGTCCTACAGTCGGCCTCTCCTCTCCTGACATGGCTGATAACAGATAGTAATAGATTGTATTCCCCTGTCCTACAGTCGGCCTCTCCTGACATGGCTGATAACAGATAGTAATAGATTGTATTCCCCTGTCCTACAGTCGGCCTCTCCTCTCCTGACATGGCTGATAACAGATAGTAATAGATTGTATTCTCCTGTCCTACAGTCGGCCTCTCCTCTCCTGACATGGCTGATAACAGATAGTAATAGATTGTATTCCCCTGTCCTACAGTCGGCCTCTCCTGACATGGCTGATAACAGATAGTAATAGATTGTATTCCCCTGTCCTACAGTCGGCCTCTCCTGACATGGCTGATAACAGATAGTAATAGATTGTATTCCCCTGTCCTACAGTCGGCCTCTCCTGACATGGCTGATAACAGATAGTAATAGATTGTATTCCCCTGTCCTACAGTCGGCCTCTCCTGACATGGCTGATAACAGATAGTAATAGATTGTATTCCCCTGTCCTACAGTCGGCCTCTCCTCTCCTGACATGGCTGATAACAGATAGTAATAGATTGTATTCCCCTGTCCTACAGTCGGCCTCTCCCCTCCTGACATGGCTGATAACAGATAGTAATAGATTGTATTCTCCTGTCCTACAGTCGGCCTCTCCTCTCCTGACATGGCTGATAACAGATAGTAATAGATTGTATTCCCCTGTCCTACAGTCGGCCTCTCCTGACATGGCTGATAAAAGATAGTAATAGATTGTATTCCCCTGTCCTACAGTCGGCCTCTCCTGACATGGCTGATAACAGATAGTAATAGATTGTATTCCCCTGTCCTACAGTCGGCCTCTCTTCTCCTGACATGGCTGATAACAGATAGTAATAGATTGTATTCTCCTGTCCTACAGTCGGCCTCTCCTCTCCTGACATGGCTGATAACAGATAGTAATAGATTGTATTCTCCTGTCCTACAGTCGGCCTCTCCTCTCCTGACATGGCTGATAACAGATAGTAATAGATTGTATTCTCCTGTCCTACAGTCGGCCTCTCCTCTCCTGACATGGCTGATAACAGATAGTAATAGATTGTATTCTCCTGTCCTACAGTCGGCCTCTCCTCTCCTGACATGGCTGATAACAGATAGTAATAGATTGTATTCCCCTGTCCTACAGTCGGCCTCTCCTCTCCTGACATGGCTGATAACAGATAGTAATAGATTGTATTCTCCTGTCCTACAGTCGGCCTCTCCTCCCCTGACATGGCTGATAACAGATAGTAATAGATTGTATTCCCCTGTCCTACAGTCGGCCTCTCCTCTCCTGACATGGCTGATAACAGATAGTAATAGACTGTATTCCCCTGTCCTACAGTCGGCCTCTCCTCTCCTGACGTGGCTGATAACAGATAGTAATAGATTGTATTCTCCTGTCCTACAGTCGGCCTCTCCTCTCCTGACATGGCTGATACCAGATAGTAATAGATTGTATTCCCCTGTCCTACAGTCGGCCTCTCCTCTCCTGACATGGCTGATAACAGATAGTAATAGATTGTATTCCCCTGTCCTACAGTCGGCCTTTCCTCTCCTGACATGGCTGATACCAGATAGTAATAGATTGTATTCTCCTGTCCTACAGTCGGCCTCTCCTCTCCTGACATGGCTGATAACAGATAGTAATAGATTGTATTCCCCTGTCCTACAGTCGGCCTCTCCTGACATGGCTGATAACAGATAGTAATAGATTGTATTCTCCTGTCCTACAGTCGGCCTCTCCTGACATGGCTGATAACAGATAGTAATAGATTGTATTCTCCTGTCCTACAGTCGGCCTCTCCTCTCCTGACATGGCTGATAACAGATAGCAATAGATTGTATTCTCCTGTCTTGCAGTCGGCCTCTCCTCTCCTGACATGGCTGATAACAGATAGTAATAGATTGTATTCTCCTGTCCTACAGTCGGCCTCTCCTGACAATGCTGATAACAGATAGCAATAGATTGTATTCTCCTGTCTTGCAGTCGGCCTCTCCTCTCCTGACATGGCTGATAACAGATAGTAATAGATTGTATTCCCCTGTCCTACAGTCGGCCTCTCCTGACACGGCTGATAACAGATAGTAATAGATTGTATTCTCCTGTCCTACAGTCGGCCTCTCCTCTCCTGACATGGCTGATAACAGATAGTAATAGATTGTATTCTCCTGTCCTACAGTCGGCCTCTCCTCTCCTGACATGGCTGATAACAGATAGTAATAGATTGTATTCCCCTGTCCTACAGTCGGCCTCTCCTGACATGGCTGATAAAAGATAGTAATAGATTGTATTCCCCTGTCCTACAGTCGGCCTCTCCTGACATGGCTGATAACAGATAGTAATAGATTGTATTCCCCTGTCCTACAGTCGGCCTCTCCTCTCCTGACATGGCTGATAACAGATAGTAATAGATTGTATTCTCCTGTCCTACAGTCGGCCTCTCCTCTCCTGACATGGCTGATAACAGATAGTAATAGATTGTATTCTCCTGTCCTACAGTCGGCCTCTCCTCTCCTGACATGGCTGATAACAGATAGTAATAGATTGTATTCTCCTGTCCTACAGTCGGCCTCTCCTCTCCTGACATGGCTGATACCAGATAGTAATAGATTGTATTCCCCTGTCCTACAGTCGGCCTCTCCTCTCCTGACATGGCTGATAACAGATAGTAATAGATTGTATTCCCCTGTCCTACAGTCGGCCTCTCCTCTCCTGACATGGCTGATACCAGATAGTAATAGATTGTATTCTCCTGTCCTACAGTCGGCCTCTCCTCTCCTGACATGGCTGATAACAGATAGTAATAGATTGTATTCTCCTGTCCTACAGTCGGCCTCTCCTCTCCTGACATGGCTGATAACAGATAGTAATAGATTGTATTCCCCTGTCCTACAGTCGGCCTCTCCTGACATGGCTGATAACAGATAGTAATAGATTGTATTCTCCTGTCCTACAGTCGGCCTCTCCTCTCCTGACATGGCTGATAACAGATAGTAATAGATTGTATTCTCCTGTCCTACAGTCGGCCTCTCCTCTTCTGACATGGCTGATAACAGATAGTAATAGATTGTATTCCCCTGTCCTACAGTCGGCCTCTCCTGACATGGCTGATAACAGATAGTAATAGATTGTATTCTCCTGTCCTACAGTCGGCCTCTCCTGACATGGCTGATAACAGATAGTAATAGATTGTATTCTCCTGTCCTACAGTCGGCCTCTCCTGACATGGCTGATAACAGATAGTAATAGATTGTATTCTCCTGTCCTACAGTCGGCCTCTCCTGACATGGCTGATAACAGATAGTAATAGATTGTATTCTCCTGTCTTGCAGTCGGCCTCTCCTCTCCTGACATGGCTGATAACAGATAGTAATAGATTGTATTCCCCTGTCCTACAGTCGGCCTCTCCTGACACGGCTGATAACAGATAGTAATAGATTGTATTCTCCTGTCCTACAGTCGGCCTCTCCTCTCCTGACATGGCTGATAACAGATAGCAATAGATTGTATTCTCCTGTCTTGCAGTCGGCCTCTCCTCTCCTGACATGGCTGATAACAGATAGTAATAGATTGTATTCCCCTGTCCTACAGTCGGCTTCTCCTCTCCTGACATGGCTGATAACAGATAGTAATAGATTGTATTCTCCTGTCCTACAGTCGGCCTCTCCTCTCCTGACATGGCTGATAACAGATAGTAATAGATTGTATTCTCCTGTCCTACAGTCGGCCTCTCCTCTCCTGACATGGCTGATAACAGATAGTAATAGATTGTATTCCCCTGTCCTACAGTCGGCCTCTCCTGACATGGCTGATAACAGATAGTAATAGATTGTATTCCCCTGTCCTACAGTCGGCCTCTCCTCTCCTGACATGGCTGATAACAGATAGTAATAGATTGTATTCTCCTGTCCTACAGTCGGCCTCTCCTCTCCTGACATGGCTGATAACAGATAGTAATAGATTGTATTCCCCTGTCCTACAGTCGGCCTCTCCTCTCCTGACGTGGCTGATAACAGATAGTAATAGATTGTATTCCCCTGTCCTACAGTCGGCCTCTCCTGACATGGCTGATACCAGATAGTAATAGATTGTATTCTCCTGTCCTACAGTCGGCCTCTCCTGACATGGCTGATACCAGATAGTAATAGATTGTATTCTCCTGTCCTACAGTCGGCCTCTCCTCTCCTGACATGGCTGATAACAGATAGTAATAGATTGTATTCTCCTGTCCTACAGTCGGCCTCTCCTCTCCTGACATGGCTGATACCAGATAGTAATAGATTGTATTCTCCTGTCCTACAGTCGGCCTCTCCTCTCCTGACATGGCTGATAACAGATAGTAATAGATTGTATTCCCCTGTCCTACAGTCGGCCTCTCCTGACATGGCTGATAACAGATAGTAATAGATTGTATTCTCCTGTCCTACAGTCGGCCTCTCCCCTCCTGACATGGCTGATAACAGATAGTAATAGATTGTATTCCCCTGTCCTACAGTTGGCCTCTCCTCTCCTGACGTGGCTGATAACAGATAGTAATAGATTGTATTCCCCTGTCCTACAGTCGCCTCTCCTCTCCTGACATGGCTGATAACAGATAGTAATAGATTGTATTCCCCTGTCCTACAGTCGGCCTCTCCTCTCCTGACATGGCTGATAACAGATAGTAATAGATTGTATTCCCCTGTCCTACAGTCAGCCTCTCCCCTCCTGACATGGCTGATAACAGATAGTAATAGATTGTATTCTCCTGTCCTACAGTCGGCCTCTCCTCTCCTGACATGGCTGATAACAGATAGTAATAGATTGTATTCCCCTGTCCTACAGTCGGCCTCTCCTCTCCTGACATGGCTGATAACAGATAGTAATAGATTGTATTCCCCTGTCCTACAGTCGGCCTCTCCTCTCCTGACATGGCTGATAACAGATAGTAATAGATTGTATTCTCCTGTCCTACAGTCGGCCTCTCCTCTCATGACATGGCTGATAACAGATAGTAATAGATTGTATTCCCCTGTTCTACAGTCGGCCTCTCCTCTCCTGACATGGCTGATAACAGATAGCAATAGATTGTATTCTCCTGTCCTACAGTTGGCCTCTCCTCTCCTGACATGGCTGATAACAGATAGTAATAGATTGTATTCTCCTGTCCTACAGTCGGCCTCTCCTCTCATGACATGGCTGATAACAGATAGTAATAGATTGTATTCCCCTGTCCTACAGTCGGCCTCTCCTGACATGGCTGATACCAGATAATAATAGATTGTATTCCCCTGTCCTACAGTCGGCCTCTCCTCTCCTGACATGGCTGATACCAGATAGTAATAGATTGTATTCTCCTGTCCTACAGTCGGCCTCTCCTCTCCTGACATGGCTGATAACAGATAGTAATAGATTGTATTCTCCTGTCCTACAGTCGGCCTCTCCTCTCCTGACATGGCTGATAACAGATAGTAATAGATTGTATTCTCCTGTTCCTACAGTCGGCCTCTCCTCTCCTGACATGGCTGATAACAGATAGTAATAGATTGTATTCCCCTGTCCTACAGTCGGCCTCTCCTCTCCTGACATGGCTGATAACATATAGTAATAGATTGTATTCCCCTGTCCTACAGTCGGCCTCTCCTCTCCTGACATGGCTGATAACAGATAGTAATAGATTGTATTCCCCTGTTCCTACAGTCGGCCTCTCCTCTCCTGACATGGTTGATAACAGATAGTAATAGATTGTATTCCCCTGTCCTACAGTCGGCCTCTCCTCTCCTGACATGGCTGATAACAGATAGTAATAGATTGTATTCTCCTGTCCTACAGTCGGCCTCTCCTCTCCTGACATGGCTGATAACAGATAGTAATAGATTGTATTCCCCTGTCCTACAGTCGGCCTCTCCTGACATGGCTGATAACAGATAGTAATAGATTGTATTCCCCTGTCCTACAGTCGGCCTCTCCTCTCCTGACATGGCTGATAACAGATAGTAATAGATTGTATTCTCCTGTCCTACAGTCGGCCTCTCCTCTCCTGACATGGCTGATAACAGATAGTAATAGATTGTATTCCCCTGTCCTACAGTCGGCCTCTCCTGACATGGCTGATAACAGATAGTAATAGATTGTATTCCCCTGTCCTACAGTCGGCCTCTCCTGACATGGCTGATAACAGATAGTAATAGATTGTATTCCCCTGTCCTACAGTCGGCCTCTCCTGACATGGCTGATAACAGATAGTAATAGATTGTATTCCCCTGTCCTACAGTCGGCCTCTCCTGACATGGCTGATAACAGATAGTAATAGATTGTATTCCCCTGTCCTACAGTCGGCCTCTCCTCTCCTGACATGGCTGATAACAGATAGTAATAGATTGTATTCCCCTGTCCTACAGTCGGCCTCTCCCCTCCTGACATGGCTGATAACAGATAGTAATAGATTGTATTCTCCTGTCCTACAGTCGGCCTCTCCTCTCCTGACATGGCTGATAACAGATAGTAATAGATTGTATTCCCCTGTCCTACAGTCGGCCTCTCCTGACATGGCTGATAAAAGATAGTAATAGATTGTATTCCCCTGTCCTACAGTCGGCCTCTCCTGACATGGCTGATAACAGATAGTAATAGATTGTATTCCCCTGTCCTACAGTCGGCCTCTCTTCTCCTGACATGGCTGATAACAGATAGTAATAGATTGTATTCTCCTGTCCTACAGTCGGCCTCTCCTCTCCTGACATGGCTGATAACAGATAGTAATAGATTGTATTCTCCTGTCCTACAGTCGGCCTCTCCTCTCCTGACATGGCTGATAACAGATAGTAATAGATTGTATTCTCCTGTCCTACAGTCGGCCTCTCCTCTCCTGACATGGCTGATAACAGATAGTAATAGATTGTATTCTCCTGTCCTACAGTCGGCCTCTCCTCTCCTGACATGGCTGATAACAGATAGTAATAGATTGTATTCCCCTGTCCTACAGTCGGCCTCTCCTCTCCTGACATGGCTGATAACAGATAGTAATAGATTGTATTCTCCTGTCCTACAGTCGGCCTCTCCTCCCCTGACATGGCTGATAACAGATAGTAATAGATTGTATTCCCCTGTCCTACAGTCGGCCTCTCCTCTCCTGACATGGCTGATAACAGATAGTAATAGACTGTATTCCCCTGTCCTACAGTCGGCCTCTCCTCTCCTGACGTGGCTGATAACAGATAGTAATAGATTGTATTCTCCTGTCCTACAGTCGGCCTCTCCTCTCCTGACATGGCTGATACCAGATAGTAATAGATTGTATTCCCCTGTCCTACAGTCGGCCTCTCCTCTCCTGACATGGCTGATAACAGATAGTAATAGATTGTATTCCCCTGTCCTACAGTCGGCCTTTCCTCTCCTGACATGGCTGATACCAGATAGTAATAGATTGTATTCTCCTGTCCTACAGTCGGCCTCTCCTCTCCTGACATGGCTGATAACAGATAGTAATAGATTGTATTCCCCTGTCCTACAGTCGGCCTCTCCTGACATGGCTGATAACAGATAGTAATAGATTGTATTCTCCTGTCCTACAGTCGGCCTCTCCTGACATGGCTGATAACAGATAGTAATAGATTGTATTCTCCTGTCCTACAGTCGGCCTCTCCTCTCCTGACATGGCTGATAACAGATAGCAATAGATTGTATTCTCCTGTCTTGCAGTCGGCCTCTCCTCTCCTGACATGGCTGATAACAGATAGTAATAGATTGTATTCTCCTGTCCTACAGTCGGCCTCTCCTGACAATGCTGATAACAGATAGCAATAGATTGTATTCTCCTGTCTTGCAGTCGGCCTCTCCTCTCCTGACATGGCTGATAACAGATAGTAATAGATTGTATTCCCCTGTCCTACAGTCGGCCTCTCCTGACACGGCTGATAACAGATAGTAATAGATTGTATTCTCCTGTCCTACAGTCGGCCTCTCCTCTCCTGACATGGCTGATAACAGATAGTAATAGATTGTATTCTCCTGTCCTACAGTCGGCCTCTCCTCTCCTGACATGGCTGATAACAGATAGTAATAGATTGTATTCCCCTGTCCTACAGTCGGCCTCTCCTGACATGGCTGATAAAAGATAGTAATAGATTGTATTCCCCTGTCCTACAGTCGGCCTCTCCTGACATGGCTGATAACAGATAGTAATAGATTGTATTCCCCTGTCCTACAGTCGGCCTCTCCTCTCCTGACATGGCTGATAACAGATAGTAATAGATTGTATTCTCCTGTCCTACAGTCGGCCTCTCCTCTCCTGACATGGCTGATAACAGATAGTAATAGATTGTATTCTCCTGTCCTACAGTCGGCCTCTCCTCTCCTGACATGGCTGATAACAGATAGTAATAGATTGTATTCTCCTGTCCTACAGTCGGCCTCTCCTCTCCTGACATGGCTGATACCAGATAGTAATAGATTGTATTCCCCTGTCCTACAGTCGGCCTCTCCTCTCCTGACATGGCTGATAACAGATAGTAATAGATTGTATTCCCCTGTCCTACAGTCGGCCTCTCCTCTCCTGACATGGCTGATACCAGATAGTAATAGATTGTATTCTCCTGTCCTACAGTCGGCCTCTCCTCTCCTGACATGGCTGATAACAGATAGTAATAGATTGTATTCTCCTGTCCTACAGTCGGCCTCTCCTCTCCTGACATGGCTGATAACAGATAGTAATAGATTGTATTCCCCTGTCCTACAGTCGGCCTCTCCTGACATGGCTGATAACAGATAGTAATAGATTGTATTCTCCTGTCCTACAGTCGGCCTCTCCTCTCCTGACATGGCTGATAACAGATAGTAATAGATTGTATTCTCCTGTCCTACAGTCGGCCTCTCCTCTTCTGACATGGCTGATAACAGATAGTAATAGATTGTATTCCCCTGTCCTACAGTCGGCCTCTCCTGACATGGCTGATAACAGATAGTAATAGATTGTATTCTCCTGTCCTACAGTCGGCCTCTCCTGACATGGCTGATAACAGATAGTAATAGATTGTATTCTCCTGTCCTACAGTCGGCCTCTCCTCTCCTGACATGGCTGATAACAGATAGCAATAGATTGTATTCTCCTGTCTTGCAGTCGGCCTCTCCTCTCCTGACATGGCTGATAACAGATAGTAATAGATTGTATTCCCCTGTCCTACAGTCGGCCTCTCCTGACACGGCTGATAACAGATAGTAATAGATTGTATTCTCCTGTCCTACAGTCGGCCTCTCCTCTCCTGACATGGCTGATAACAGATAGCAATAGATTGTATTCTCCTGTCTTGCAGTCGGCCTCTCCTCTCCTGACATGGCTGATAACAGATAGTAATAGATTGTATTCCCCTGTCCTACAGTCGGCTTCTCCTCTCCTGACATGGCTGATAACAGATAGTAATAGATTGTATTCTCCTGTCCTACAGTCGGCCTCTCCTCTCCTGACATGGCTGATAACAGATAGTAATAGATTGTATTCTCCTGTCCTACAGTCGGCCTCTCCTCTCCTGACATGGCTGATAACAGATAGTAATAGATTGTATTCCCCTGTCCTACAGTCGGCCTCTCCTGACATGGCTGATAACAGATAGTAATAGATTGTATTCCCCTGTCCTACAGTCGGCCTCTCCTCTCCTGACATGGCTGATAACAGATAGTAATAGATTGTATTCTCCTGTCCTACAGTCGGCCTCTCCTCTCCTGACATGGCTGATAACAGATAGTAATAGATTGTATTCCCCTGTCCTACAGTCGGCCTCTCCTCTCCTGACGTGGCTGATAACAGATAGTAATAGATTGTATTCCCCTGTCCTACAGTCGGCCTCTCCTGACATGGCTGATACCAGATAGTAATAGATTGTATTCTCCTGTCCTACAGTCGGCCTCTCCTGACATGGCTGATACCAGATAGTAATAGATTGTATTCTCCTGTCCTACAGTCAGCCTCTCTTCTCCTGACATGGCTGATAACAGATAGTAATAGATTGTATTCTCCTGTCCTACAGTCGGCCTCTCCTCTCCTGACATGGCTGATACCAGATAGTAATAGATTGTATTCTCCTGTCCTACAGTCGGCCTCTCCTGACATGGCTGATACCAGATAATAATAGATTGTATTCCCCTGTCCTACAGTCGGCCTCTCCTGACATGGCTGATAACAGATAGTAATAGATTGTATTCCCCTGTCCTACAGTCGGCCTCTCCTCTCCTGACATGGCTGATAACAGATAGTAATAGATTGTATTCTCCTGTCCTACAGTCGGCCTCTCCTGACATGGCTGATAACTGATAGTAATAGATTGTATTCCCCTGTCCTACAGTCGGCCTCTCCTCTCCTGACATGGCTGATAACAGATAGTAATAGATTGTATTCCCCTGTCCTACAGTCGGCCTCTCCTGACATGGCTGATAACAGATAGTAATAGATTGTATCCCCTGATAGTAACACTTTATCCTCTCCGGTATTTCCGGCCTCCGCAGATTGTCAGGGAATTATTTTGGTGTTTTCCATTCTCTTCTCTCCTCAGCTCGCACATGGAAGATCCTGACGTTTGTTGTTGCCCTTCCTGGGGTCGGGGTCTGTATGTTGAACGCCTGGCTCCAGAAACAGAATCACTCGCATGCGACCCCAGAGTTCCGAGCCTATGATCACCTGCGCATCCGTACCAAAGTGAGTACAAGATCCTCACAATACGCAATAGGGCTGTAGAAGGGCTGGAGGTGACGTATCGCAGTCTGAAGCTTTGTTGTGATGTGATAGTTCTGCACATGACACTGGATCCCTCAGTAGGAGACAATCGGTATGACCACAGTCTGTATGACCACAGTCTGTATGAGCACGATCTGTATGACCACAGTCTGTATAACCACAGTCTGTATGAGCACGATCTGTATGACCACAGTCTGTATAACCACGATCTGTATGACCACAGTCTGTATGACCACAGTCTGTATAACCATGATCTGTATGACCACAGTCTGTATAACCACGATCTGTATGACCACAGTCTGTATAACCACAGTCTGTATAACCACGATCTGTATGACCACAGTCTGTATAACCACGATCTGCATGACCACAGTCTGTATAACCACGATCTGTATGACCACAGTCTGTATAACCACGATCTGTATGACCACAGTCTGTATGACCACAGTCTGTATGACCACGATCTGTATGACCACAATCTGTATGACCACAGTCTGTATGACCACGATCTGTATGACCACATTCTGTATGACCACAATCTGTATGACCACAGTCTGTATGACCATGATCTGTATGACCACAAACTGTATGACCACAGTCAGTATGACCACAAACTGTATGACCACAACCTGTATGAGCACGATCTGTATGACCACAGTTTGTATGACCATGATCTGTATGACCACGATCTGTATGACCACAGTCTATATAACCACGATCTGTATGACCACAGTCTGTATGACCACAGTCTGTATGACCACGATCTGTATGACCACAGTCTGTATAACCACGATCTGTATGACCACGATCTGTATGACCACGATCTGTATGACCACAATCTGTATGACCACGATCTGTATGACCACAGTCTGTATAACCACGATCTGTATGACCATGATCTGTATGACCACGATCTGTATGACCACAATCTGTATGACCACGATCTGTATGACCACAGTCTGTATGAGCACGATCTGTATAACCACGATCTGTATGACCACAGTCTGTATGACCACGATCTGTATGACCACAGTCTGTATGACCACAGTCTGTATGACCACGATCTGTATGACCACAGTCTGTATAACCATGATCTGTATGACCACAGTCTGTATGACCACAATCTGTATGACCACAGTCTGTATGACCATGATCTGTATGACCACAAACTGTATGACCACAGTCTGCATAACCACAGTCTGTATGACCACAGTCTGTATGACCACGATCTGTATGGCCACAGTCTATATGACCATGATCTGTATGACCACAGTCTGTATAACCACGATCTGTATAACCACGATCTGTATGACCACAGTCTATATGAGCACAGTCTGTATGACCACGATCTGTATAACCACAGTCTGTATGACCACGATCTGTATGACCACAGTCTGTATGACCACAGTCTGTATGACCACGATCTGTATGACCACAGTCTGTATAACCACGATCTGTATAACCACAGTCTGTATGACCATGATCTGTATGACCACAGTCTGTATGACCACGATCTGTATGACCACAGTCTGTATGAGCACGATCTGTATGACCACAGTCTGTATAACCACGATCTGTATGACCACAGTCTGTATAACCACGATCTGTATGACCACAGTCTGTATAACCACGATCTGTATGACCACAGTCTGTATAACCTCGATCTGTATGACCACAGTCTATATGAGCAGTCTGTATGACCACGATCTGTATGACCACAGTCTGTATGACCACAGTCTGTATGACCACGATCTGTATGACCACAGTCTGTATGATCACGATCTGTATGACCACGATCTGTATGACCACAGTCTGTATGACCACGATCTGTATGACCACGGTCTGTATGACCACGGTCTGTATGACCACAGTCTGTATGGCCACGGTCTGTATGACCACGGTCTGTATGACCACAGTCTATATGAGCAGTCTGTATGACCACGATCTGTATGACCACAGTCTGTATGACCACAGTCTGTATGACCACGATCTGTATGACCACAGTCTGTATGATCACGATCTGTATGACCACGATCTGTATGACCACAGTCTGTATGACCACGATCTGTATGACCACGGTCTGTATGACCACGGTCTGTATGACCACAGTCTGTATGGCCACGGTCTGTATGACCACGGTCTGTATGACCACAGTCTGTATGACCATAAACTGTATGATCACAATCTGTATGACCACAATCTGTATGACCACATGTTTTTTCTTTGCAGCGCTTCCCGTGGGGTGATGGGAATCACTCGCTTTTCCATAATCCACATGCCAACCCTCTTCCTTCTGGATATGAGGAGGCTGCACACAAGCACTGACGTCTCCACTGGCGCGGATCATGTAATATCATCTAATATAAATTCTATCTGCAATAAAGTGATTTAGCGCAGCGGCCGCCGTGTGGACTCATTCATGATGCCAATCTAATCCTGAAGGTGACGGCACCAATAACACCCAAGGAGTCTCCAACAGCACCCCTGAAACTGGGGGTACCCACCTGTAACCCCAGGAACCCCACCACTACCTCACACAATAGGAGCCAGGAGATACCGGCCTTCTCCTGGACATTACTGGGGCCCTCCTACCAGGTGCTGGAATTATAAGAGACCCCAGCCATATAGTCTGGGATTATAAGAGACCCCGCCCTTATAGTCTGGGATTATAAGAGACCCCGGCCATATAGTCTGGGATTATAAGAGACCCCGCCCTTATAGTCTGGGATTATAAGAGACCCCGGCCATATAGTCTGGGATTATAAGAGACCCCGCCCTTATAGTCTGGGATTATAAGAGACCCCGGCCATATAGTCTGGGATTATAAGAGACCCCGGCCATATAGTCTGGGATTATAAGAGACCGCGGCCATATAGTCTGGGATTATAAGAGACCCCGCCCTTATAGTCTGGGATTATAAGAGACCCCTCCCTTATAGTCTGGGATTATAAGAGACCGCGGCCATATAGTCTGGGATTATAAGAGACCCCGGCCATATAGTCTGGGATTATAAGAGACCGCGGCCATATAGTCTGGGATTATAAGAGACCCCGGCCATATAGTCTGGGATTATAAGAGACCGCGGCCATATAGTCTGGGATTATAAGAGACCCCGCCCTTATAGTCTGGGATTATAAGAGACCCCTCCCTTATAGTCTGGGATTATAAGAGACCGCGGCCATATAGTCTGGGATTATAAGAGACCCCGGCCATATAGTCTGGGATTATAAGAGACCGCGGCCATATAGTCTGGGATTATGAGAGACCCCGCCCTTATAGTCTGGGATTATAAGAGACCCCGGCCATATAGTCTGGGATTATAAGAGACCCCGGCCATATAGTCTGGGATTATAAGAGACCCCGGCCATATAGTCTGGGATAATAAGAGACCCCGCCCTTATAGTCTGGGATTATAAGAGACCGCGGCCATATAGTCTGGGATTATAAGAGACCCCGCCCTTATAGTCTGGGATTATAAGAGACCCCGGCCATATAGTCTGGGATTATAAGAGACCCCGGCCAGTATCTCCAGGCTCAGCAGCCGTTCAGGTATCAGGCGGTGGTACATAGCAGGTCAGGTATCAGGCGGTGGTACATAGGAGGTCAGGTATCAGGCGGTGGTACATAGGAGGTCAGGTATCAGGCGGTGGTACATAGGAGGTCAGGTATCAAACGGTGGTACATAGGAGGTCAGGTATCAGGCGGTGGTACATAGGAGGTCAGGTATCAGGCGGTGGTACATAGGAGGTCAGGTATCAGGCGGTGGTACATAGGAGGTCAGGTATCAGGCGGTGGTACATAGGAGGTCAGGTATCAGGCGGTGGTATATAGGAGGTCAGGTATCAGGCGGTGGTATATATTAGGTCAGGTATCAGGCGGTGGTACATAGGAGGTCAGGTATCAGGCGGTGGTACATAGGAGGTCAGGTATCAGGCGGTGGTACATAGGAGGTCAGGTAACAGGCGGTGGTACATAGGAGGTCAGGTAACAGGCGGTGGTACATAGGAGGTCAGGTAACAGGCGGTGGTACATAGGAGGTCAGGTATCAGGCGGTGGTATATATTAGGTCAGGTATCAGGCGGTGGTATATATTAGGTCAGGTATCAGGCGGTGGTATATAGGAGGTCAGGTATCAGGCGGTGGTATATAGGAGGTCAGGTATCAGGCGGTGGTATATAGGAGGTCAGGTAACAGGCGGTGGTACATAGGAGGTCAGGTATCAGGCGGTGGTACATAGGAGGTCAGGTATCAGGCGGTGGTATATAGGAGGTCAGGTATCAGGCGGTGGTACATAGGAGGTCAGGTATCAGGCGGTGGTACATAGGAGGTCAGGTATCAGGCGGTGGTACATAGGAGGTCAGGTATCAGGCGGTGGTATATATTAGGTCAGGTATCAGGCGGTGGTATATATTAGGTCAGGTATCAGGCGGTGGTACATAGGAGGTCAGGTATCAGGCGGTGGTACATAGGAGGTCAGGTATCAGGCGGTGGTATATATTAGGTCAGGTATCAGGCGGTGGTATATATTAGGTCAGGTATCAGGCGGTGGTATATATTAGGTCAGGTATCAGGCGGTGGTATATAGGAGGTCAGGTATCAGGCGGTGGTATATAGGAGGTCAGGTATCAGGCGGTGGTACATAGGAGGTCAGGTATCAGGCGGTGGTACATAGGAGGTCAGGTATCAGGCGGTGGTACATAGGAGGTCAGGTATCAAACGGTGGTACATAGGAGGTCAGGTATCAGGCGGTGGTACATAGGAGGTCAGGTATCAGGCGGTGGTATATAGGAGGTCAGGTATCAGGCGGTGGTACATAGGAGGTCAGGTATCAGGCGGTGGTACATAGGAGGTCAGGTATCAGGCGGTGGTACATAGGAGGTCAGGTATCAAACGGTGGTACATAGGAGGTCAGGTATCAGGCGGTGGTACATAGGAGGTCAGGTAACAGGCGGTGGTACATAGGAGGTCAGGTATCAGGCGGTGGTACATAGGAGGTCAGGTATCAGGCGGTGGTACATAGGAGGTCAGGTATCAGGCGGTGGTATATAGGAGGTCAGGTATCAGGCGGTGGTATATATTAGGTCAGGTATCAGGCGGTGGTACATAGGAGGTCAGGTATCAGGCGGTGGTACATAGGAGGTCAGGTATCAGGCGGTGGTACATAGGAGGTCAGGTAACAGGCGGTGGTACATAGGAGGTCAGGTATCAGGCGGTGGTACATAGGAGGTCAGGTATCAGGCGGTGGTATATAGGAGGTCAGGTATCAGGCGGTGGTACATAGGAGGTCAGGTATCAGGCGGTGGTACATAGGAGGTCAGGTATCAGGCGGTGGTATATATTAGGTCAGGTATCAGGCGGTGGTATATATTAGGTCAGGTATCAGGCGGTGGTATATAGGAGGTCAGGTATCAGGCGGTGGTATATAGGAGGTCAGGTATCAGGCGGTGGTATATAGGAGGTCAGGTAACAGGCGGTGGTACATAGGAGGTCAGGTATCAGGCGGTGGTACATAGGAGGTCAGGTATCAGGCGGTGGTATATAGGAGGTCAGGTATCAGGCGGTGGTACATAGGAGGTCAGGTATCAGGCGGTGGTACATAGGAGGTCAGGTATCAGGCGGTGGTACATAGGAGGTCAGGTATCAGGCGGTGGTATATATTAGGTCAGGTATCAGGCGGTGGTATATATTAGGTCAGGTATCAGGCGGTGGTATATAGGAGGTCAGGTATCAGGCGGTGGTATATAGGAGGTCAGGTATCAGGCGGTGGTATATAGGAGGTCAGGTAACAGGCGGTGGTACATAGGAGGTCAGGTATCAGGCGGTGGTACATAGGAGGTCAGGTATCAGGCGGTGGTACATAGGAGGTCAGGTATCAGGCGGTGGTATATATTAGGTCAGGTATCAGGCGGTGGTACATAGGAGGTCAGGTATCAGGCGGTGGTACATAGGAGGTCAGGTATCAGGCGGTGGTACATAGGAGGTCAGGTATCAGGCGGTGGTACATAGGAGGTCAGGTATCAGGCGGTGGTATATATTAGGTCAGGTATCAGGCGGTGGTGTATATTAGGTCAGGTATCAGGCGGTGGTATATAGGAGGTCAGGTATCAGGCGGTGGTATATAGGAGGTCAGGTATCAGGCGGTGGTACATAGGAGGTCAGGTATCAGGCGGTGGTACATAGGAGGTCAGGTATCAGGCGGTGGTATATAGGAGGTCAGGTAACAGGCGGTGGTACATAGGAGGTCAGGTATCAGGCGGTGGTACATAGGAGGTCAGGTATCAGGCGGTGGTATATATTAGGTCAGGTATCAGGCGGTGGTATATAGGAGGTCAGGTAACAGGCGGTGGTACATAGGAGGTCAGGTATCAGGCGGTGGTACATAGGAGGTCAGGTATCAGGCGGTGGTACATAGGAGGTCAGGTATCAGGCGGTGGTATATATTAGGTCAGGTATCAGGCGGTGGTATATATTAGGTCAGGTATCAGGCGGTGGTACATAGGAGGTCAGGTATCAGGCGGTGGTATATAGGAGGTCAGGTAACAGGCGGTGGTACATAGGAGGTCAGGTATCAGGCGGTGGTACATAGGAGGTCAGGTATCAGGCGGTGGTATATAGGAGGTCAGGTATCAGGCGGTGGTATATAGGAGGTCAGGTATCAGGCGGTGGTACATAAGAGGTCAGGTATCAGGTGGTGGTACATAGGAGGTCAGGTATCAGGCGGTGGTACATAGGAGGTCAGGTATCAGGCGGTGGTACATAGGAGGTCAGGTATCAGGCGGTGGTACATAGGAGGTCAGGTAACAGGCGGTGGTACATAGGAGGTCAGGTATCAGGCGGTGGTACATAGGAGGTCAGGTATCAGGCGGTGGTATATAGGAGGTCAGGTATCAGGCGGTGGTACATAGGAGGTCAGGTATCAGGCGGTGGTACATAGGAGGTCAGGTATCAGGCGGTGGTATATATTAGGTCAGGTATCAGGCGGTGGTATATATTAGGTCAGGTATCAGGCGGTGGTATATAGGAGGTCAGGTATCAGGCGGTGGTATATAGGAGGTCAGGTATCAGGCGGTGGTATATAGGAGGTCAGGTAACAGGCGGTGGTACATAGGAGGTCAGGTATCAGGCGGTGGTACATAGGAGGTCAGGTATCAGGCGGTGGTATATAGGAGGTCAGGTATCAGGCGGTGGTACATAGGAGGTCAGGTATCAGGCGGTGGTACATAGGAGGTCAGGTATCAGGCGGTGGTACATAGGAGGTCAGGTATCAGGCGGTGGTATATATTAGGTCAGGTATCAGGCGGTGGTATATATTAGGTCAGGTATCAGGCGGTGGTATATAGGAGGTCAGGTATCAGGCGGTGGTATATAGGAGGTCAGGTATCAGGCGGTGGTATATAGGAGGTCAGGTAACAGGCGGTGGTACATAGGAGGTCAGGTATCAGGCGGTGGTACATAGGAGGTCAGGTATCAGGCGGTGGTACATAGGAGGTCAGGTATCAGGCGGTGGTATATATTAGGTCAGGTATCAGGCGGTGGTACATAGGAGGTCAGGTATCAGGCGGTGGTACATAGGAGGTCAGGTATCAGGCGGTGGTACATAGGAGGTCAGGTATCAGGCGGTGGTACATAGGAGGTCAGGTATCAGGCGGTGGTATATATTAGGTCAGGTATCAGGCGGTGGTGTATATTAGGTCAGGTATCAGGCGGTGGTATATAGGAGGTCAGGTATCAGGCGGTGGTATATAGGAGGTCAGGTATCAGGCGGTGGTACATAGGAGGTCAGGTATCAGGCGGTGGTACATAGGAGGTCAGGTATCAGGCGGTGGTATATAGGAGGTCAGGTAACAGGCGGTGGTACATAGGAGGTCAGGTATCAGGCGGTGGTACATAGGAGGTCAGGTATCAGGCGGTGGTATATATTAGGTCAGGTATCAGGCGGTGGTATATAGGAGGTCAGGTAACAGGCGGTGGTACATAGGAGGTCAGGTATCAGGCGGTGGTACATAGGAGGTCAGGTATCAGGCGGTGGTACATAGGAGGTCAGGTATCAGGCGGTGGTATATATTAGGTCAGGTATCAGGCGGTGGTATATATTAGGTCAGGTATCAGGCGGTGGTACATAGGAGGTCAGGTATCAGGCGGTGGTATATAGGAGGTCAGGTAACAGGCGGTGGTACATAGGAGGTCAGGTATCAGGCGGTGGTACATAGGAGGTCAGGTATCAGGCGGTGGTATATAGGAGGTCAGGTATCAGGCGGTGGTATATAGGAGGTCAGGTATCAGGCGGTGGTACATAAGAGGTCAGGTATCAGGTGGTGGTACATAGGAGGTCAGGTATCAGGCGGTGGTACATAGGAGGTCAGGTATCAGGCGGTGGTATATATTAGGTCAGGTATCAGGCGGTGGTATATATTAGGTCAGGTATCAGGCGGTGGTACATAGGAGGTCAGGTATCAGGCGGTGGTACATAGGAGGTCAGGTATCAGGCGGTGGTATATAGGAGGTCAGGTATCAGGCGGTGGTATATAGGAGGTCAGGTATCAGGCGGTGGTATATAGGAGGTCAGGTAACAGGCGGTGGTACATAGGAGGTCAGGTATCAGGCGGTGGTATATATTAGGTCAGGTATCAGGCGGTGGTACATAGGAGGTCAGGTAACAGGCGGTGGTACATAGGAGGTCAGGTAACAGGCGGTGGTACATAGGAGGTCAGGTAACAGGCGGTGGTACATAGGAGGTCAGGTATCAGGCGGTGGTATATATTAGGTCAGGTATCAGGCGGTGGTATATATTAGGTCAGGTATCAGGCGGTGGTATATAGGAGGTCAGGTATCAGGCGGTGGTATATAGGAGGTCAGGTATCAGGCGGTGGTATATATTAGGTCAGGTATCAGGCGGTGGTATATATTAGGCCAGGTATCAGGCGGTGGTATATATTAGGTCAGGTATCAGGCGGTGGTACATAGGAGGTCAGGTATCAGGCGGTGGTACATAGGAGGTCAGGTATCAGGCGGTGGTACATAGGAGGTCAGGTATCAGGCGGTGGTACATAGGAGGTCAGGTATCAGGCGGTGGTATATAGGAGGTCAGGTAACAGGCGGTGGTACATAGGAGGTCAGGTATCAGGCGGTGGTACATAGGAGGTCAGGTATCAGGCGGTGGTACATAGGAGGTCAGGTATCAGGCGGTGGTATATATTAGGTCAGGTATCAGGCGGTGGTATATATTAGGTCAGGTATCAGGCGGTGGTACATAGGAGGTCAGGTATCAGGCGGTGGTACATAGGAGGTCAGGTATCAGGCGGTGGTATATAGGAGGTCAGGTATCAGGCGGTGGTACATAGGAGGTCAGGTATCAGGCGGTGGTACATAGGAGGTCAGGTATCAGGCGGTGGTATATAGGAGGTCAGGTATCAGGCGGTGGTATATAGGAGGTCAGGTATCAGGCGGTGGTACATAGGAGGTTAGGTATCAGGCGGTGGTACATAGGAGGTCAGGTATCAGGCGGTGGTACATAGGAGGTCAGGTATCAGGCGGTGGTATATAGGAGGTCAGGTAACAGGCGGTGGTATATAGGAGGTCAGGTAACAGGCGGTGGTACATAGGAGGTCAGGTATCAGGCGGTGGTACATAGGAGGTCAGGTATCAGGCGGTGGTATATAGGAGGTCAGGTAACAGGCGGTGGTATATAGGAGGTCAGGTAACAGGCGGTGGTACATAGGAGGTCAGGTATCAGGCGGTGGTATATAGGAGGTCAGGTATCAGGCGGTGGTACATAGGAGGTCAGGTATCAGGCGGTGGTATATATTAGGTCAGGTATCAGGCGGTGGTATATATTAGGTCAGGTATCAGGCGGTGGTATATAGGAGGTCAGGTATCAGGCGGTGGTATATAGGAGGTCAGGTATCAGGCGGTGGTATATAGGAGGTCAGGTATCAGGCGGTGGTATATAGGAGGTCAGGTAACAGGCGGTGGTATATAGGAGGTCAGGTAACAGGCGGTGGTACATAGGAGGTCAGGTATCAGGCGGTGGTACATAGGAGTTGGGAGTTGCCGTTTCTTTTGAGCTCTCGATTATCTTTGCACAGAACAAACCACTGAAAGAGACTCCACCTAAACCACACGGTGTAGACGTCGCCTTCACCTGCTGTCACCGCCATATAGAGCAGACGCGTCAGAGGCGTTGCCATTACTGAGACTGCTGGAACCTTCCAAATAACCACGTGGTGGGGGAGGGGGGAGATGCCGCTGTCCTCGCAGTGTATCCAGAGCACAATACCACACGCAGTTCAGGACTGCAGAAAAGCTGGATGACAGCAGCTGTCAGTGACTAACGACCAGGTGACCATGGGGGAGGAGTCATGTCCTGTCTCTGGGTACATGGGAATGGGAACATTTACCCACTGCACCACTCCCCAGCAGACCTGATATAAAATAAATGGTAGAAACATTTACCCACTGTAATGCTCCCCAGTAATACTGATATTCACATACCTGCTAGGAGCATTTACCCACTGCACCACTCCCCAGCAGACCTGATATAAAATAAATGGTAGAAACATTTACCCACTGTAATGCTCCCCAGTAATACTGATATTCACATACCTGCTAGGAGCATTTACCCACTGCACTCTATTATACCTTACACTGATGGTAGGAACACTTACTCACTGCACTCTATCATGCCTTACACATACACACCATAGGAACACTTACCCACTGCACTCTATTATTCCTTACACACACACACACCATAGGAACTCTTACCCACTGCACTCTATCATGCCTTACACACACCATAGGAACACTTACCCACTGCCCTCTATTACACCTTACACACACACTCCATAGGAACACTTACCCACTGCCCTCTATCATGCCTTACACACACACCATAGGAACACTTACCCACTGCACTCTATCATGCCTTACACACACCATAGGAACACTTACCCACTGCACTCTATCATGACTTACACACACCATAGGAACACTTACCCACTGCACTCTATTATGCCTTACACACACACCATAGGAACACTTACCCACTGCACTCTATCATGCCTTACACACACCATAGGAACACTTACCCACTGCACTCTATCATGCCTTACACACACACCATAGGAACTCTTACCCACTGCCCTCTATCACACCTTACACACACACTCCATAGGAACACTTACCCACTGCCCTCTATCACACCTTACACTTACCCACTGCTCTCTATCACACCTTACACACACACTCCATAGGAACACTTACCCACTGCACTCTATCATGACTTACACACACCATAGGAACACTTACCCACTGCCCTCTATCACACCTTACACACACACTCCATAGGAACACTTACCCACTGCCCTCTATCACACCTTACACACACACTCCATAGGAACACTTACCCACTGCCCTCTATCACACCTTACACTTACCCACTGCACTGTTCCTCATTCGACATAAGAATAATTTTGGCAGCAATACCTGTAGGTTTTATATCTGGTGCAATGTGTAGAAAGGACTGGTGTGTACGAGCTCTAACAGATGACCACACCCCTGGCAGAAGACAAGATTGATCTATGCAAAGACGACTACTGGGACCTATATGACTATGAAACCATAGATAGACCGAAAACGCCCCCGCCCCCACCATAGAAACTAAACGGACTCCGCCATCTTGGGTTAGTGGGATTGGCCACAGCTTTATTAAATTAACAGTTAGAGTAAATAAACCAAAACTTTTAACTTGAACATTAAGGAACGAATTGTCCATGTCCCTGTCGACCATCATCTTCGTCGTTATGACAATCGCTGACCATCAGCTGACATGTAGACCCTCGTAGACCTTCATGGGACACTACAGTCATGGCCAAAAGTTTTGAGAATGCTACAAATAGTAATTGTTACAAAGTCTACGGCTTCCGTTTTCCTAATGGTAATTTGCAGATACTCCAGAATGTTATAAAGAGTGATCAGCTTAACAGCAATTACTTACACAGTCAATATTTGCCTAGAAAATGAACTTTATCCCCCAAAACACATTTCAACATCATTGCAGCCCTGCCTTAAAAGGACCAGCTAACATGGTTTCAGTGATTGCTCCAGTAACACAGGTGTGGGTGTTGATGAGGACAGGGCTGGAGATCGATCTGTCATGATTAAGTAAGAATGACACCACTGGACACTGTAAAAGGAGGCTGGTGCTTGGCATCATTGTTTCTCTTCTGTTACCCATGGTTATCTCTAAAGAAACACGTGCAGTCATCATTGCACTGCACAACAATGGCCTCACAGGGAAGAGTATCGCAGCTAGAAAGATTGCACCTCAGTCACCAATCTATCGCATCATCAAGAACTTCAAGGAGAGAGGTTCCATTGTTGGCAAAAAGGCTCTAGGGCGCCCAAGAAAGAGCAGCAAGCGCCAGGACCGTCTCTTAAAAGTGTTTCAGCTGTGGGATCGGGCTACCAGCAGTGCAGAGCTTGCTCAGGAATGGCAGCAGGCAGGTGTGAGTGCATCTGCACGCACTGTGAGGAGGAGACTCTTGGAGCAAGGCCTGGTCTCAAGGAGGGCAGCAAAGAAGCCACTTCTCTCCAGAAAAAACATCAGGGACAGACTGATATTCTGCAGAAGGTCCAGGGAGTGACTGCTGAGGACTGGGGGAAAGTCATTTTCTCTGATGAATCCCCTTTCCGATTGTTTGGGACATCTGGAGAACAGCTTATTGGGAGAAGAGGAGGTGAGCGCTACCACCAGTCTTGTCTCATGCCAACTGTAAAGCATCCTGAAACCATTCATGTGTGGGGTGGCTTCTCAGCCAAGGGAATCGGCTCTCTCACAGTCTGGCCTAAAAACACAGCCATGAATAAAGAATGGGACCAGAATGTCCTCCAAGACCAACTTCTCCCAACCGTCCAAGAGCAGTTTGGCGATCAACAATGCCTTTTCCAGCATGATGGAGCACCTTGCCATAAAGCAAAGGGGAGAACTAAATGGCTCAGGGAACAAAACAGAGAGATTTTGGGTCCATGGCCTGGAAACCCCCCAGATCTTAATCCCATTGAGAACTTGTGGTCAATCATCAAGAGACGGCTGGACAAACAAAAACCGACAAATTCTGACAAAATGCAAGCATTGATTGTGCAAGAATGGACGGCTATCTGTCAGGATTTGGTCCAGAAGGTGATTGAGAGCTGCCAGGGAGAATTGCAGAGGTCCTGAAGAAGAAGAAGGGTCAACACTGCAAATATTACACCGCTGCAGTAACTCCTTCTAACTGTCACTATAAGCTTTTATTACTCAGAATATGATTGCAATTCTATTTCTGTATGTGATAAAAACATCTGACAAACACACAGAAAAACCAGAGGGAGCAGATCATGTGACAAGAGGAGATTTGTGGCATTCTCTGAACTTCTGGCCATGACTGTAGACCCTCGTAGACCTTCATGGGACATGGACCAAGCCCCGCTTGTGTGACAACTGAAAGGAAGAAATACAGGCAGACAACAAAGAGAAAACACCAGAGACAAAGACCAAGAACCAAAACCGTAGGGTCAGGGTGGGCGGGGGGACTTTCAGTCACTTCCAGACCACAGGTATGCCACCCTGACTACGCGCCTCTAAATATATCATATGCCAAAAATGATACATTACTTAGATACGGGGGCGGGCTTGAATTTGAAACAATACCAATACCCTGGCAACCGTGCAGCCAGACCTGGCCCAGCAGTCCTCGCCCTTTTCCCTAAATGGTGCAAGGGCGACATACTCAATCAGCTTCACAAACCCCCCTGATAAATATGGCGCCCTGCAGTGGCCGCAGTCCACAGGTGTGTGCCCGCTCCCCTCCCCCGGCTCAGTGAGGGGTCCCTCCACATCCGCAGTTTGATGTCTAATTTCAGATCCCATTGTTCTGTGCAGAGCTCCTGGATGCAGCCACATTCCCGATCCTGCACAAGGTCTGTATCTACAGCAGAGACAGAGAGGACGACTATGTACCAGGAGGTCATTACAGGGAGGGGTCGCTATGATGACATCACTGAAAATGAAGAGGTCACACTGTATACCCACCTTAAATAACCCTACCCCCAAATAGGAATGTCTCCGAAGATCTGTCCGTTATCACAGGTGTGGCCTGATCAGACATGGCGTCCTACCACAACAGGGTGGAAAAGAGATCCCCCTGCTGCCCTATACAAAGACTCTTAGAGGCTACTTTTGGATAGTGTACCTCTTGGTGAGAGATCACTGACTACTAGCCATATCTCTGTGAGAAGTTGGATGGGGTTTTTGATGAATTGTTCAGCGCTTCATTCTTAACTTTACTGTTGAACCACACACTGCCCACTGCTGGTGAGATGATGTGGGCGCCATCACATAGGACAGTCGGTCCCCCCTAGTAGTGATATGTACAGGACACATTGCCCACTGCTGGTGAGATGATGTGGGCGCCATCACATAGGACAGTCGGTCCCCCCTAGTAGTGATATGTACAGGACACACTGCCCACTGCTGGTGAGATGATGTGGGCGCCATCACATAGGACAGTCGGTCCCCCCTAGTAGTGATATGTACAGGACACACTGCCCACTGCTGGTGAGATGATGTGGGCGCCATCACATAGGACAGTCGGTCCCCCCTAGTAGTGATATGTACAGGACACAGTGCCCCCTGCTGGTGAGATGATGTGGGCGCCATCACATAGGACAGTCGGTCCCCCCTAGTAGTGATATGTACAGGACACACTGCCCACTGCTGGTGAGATGATGTGGGCGCCATCACATAGGACAGTCGGTCCCCCCTAGTAGTGATATGTACAGGACACACTGCCCACTGCTGGTGAGATGATGTGGGCGCCATCACATAGGACAGTCGGTCCCCCCTAGTAGTGATATGTACAGGACACACTGCCCACTGCTGGTGAGATGATGTGGGCGCCATCACATAGGACAGTCGGTCCCCCCTAGTAGTGATATGTACAGGACACACTGCCCCCTGCTGGTGAGATGATGTGGGCGAGATCACATAGGACAGTCGGTCCCCCCTAGTAGTGATATGTACAGGACACACTGCCCCCTGCTGGGGTGATGATGTGGGCGCCATCACATAGGACAGTCGGTCCCCCCTAGTAGTGATATGTACAGGACACACTGCCCCCTGCTGGGGTGATGATGTGGGCGCCATCACATAGGACAGTCGGTCCCCCCTAGTAGTGATATGTACAGGACACACTGCCCACTGCTGGTGAGATGATGTGGGCGCCATCACATAGGACAGTCGTTCCCCCCTAGTAGTGATATGTACAGGACACACTGCCCACTGCTGGTGAGATGATGTGGGCGCCATCACATAGGACAGTCGGTCCCCCCTAGTAGTGATATGTACAGGACACACTGCCCCCTGCTGGGGTGATGATGTGGGTGCCATCACATAGGACAGTCGGTCCCCCCTAGTAGTGATATGTACAGGACACACTGCCCCCTGCTGGGGTGATGATGTGGGGGCCATTACATAGGACAGTCGGTCCCCCCTGGTAGTGATATGTACAGGACACACTGCCCCCTGCTGGTGCGATGATGTGGAGGCCATCACATAGGACAGTCGGTCCCCCCTCGTAGTGATAGGAGCCCTGACAGTGTCATACACTATGTATTATAGATATATATAGTCCTAGGAGTCCTGACAGTGTCATACACTATGTATTATAGATATATATAGTCCTAGGAGTCCTGACAGTGTCATACACTATGTATTATAGATATATATAGTCCTAGGAGCCCTGACAGTGTCATACACTATGTATTATAGATATATATAGTCCTAGAGTCCTGACAGTGTCATACACTATGTATTATAGATATATATAGTCCTAGGAGCCCTGACAGTGTCATACACTATGTAATATATATATATATATATATATATATATATATATATATATATATATATATATATATATATATATATAGTCCTAGGAGCCCTGACAGTGTCATACACTATGTATTATAGATATATATAGTCCTAGGAGCCCTGACTGTGTCATACACTATGTATTATAGATATATATAGTCCTAGGAGCCCTGACAGTGTCATACACTATGTATTATAGATATATATAGTCCTAGGAGTCCTGACAGTGTCATACACTATGTATTATAGATATATATATAGTCCTAGGAGCCCTGGCAGTGTCATACACTATGTATTATAGATATATATAGTCCTAGGAGCCCTGACAGTGTCATACACTATGTATTATAGGTATATATAGTCCTAGGAGCCCTGACAGTGTCATACACTATGTATTATAGGTATATATAGTCCTAGGAGCCCTGACAGTGTCATACACTATGTATTATAGATATATATAGTCCTAGGAGCCCTGACAGTGTCATACACTATGTATTATAGATATATATAGTCCTAGGAGCCCTGACAGTGTCATACACTATGTATTATAGGTATATATAGTCCTAGGAGCCCTGACAGTGTCATACACTATGTATTATAGGTATATATAGTCCTAGGAGCCCTGACAGTGTCATACACTATGTATTATAGGTATATATGGTCCTAGGAGCCCTGACAGTGTCATACACTATGTATTATAGATATATATATATAGTCCTAGGAGCCCTGACAGTGTCATACACTATGTATTATAGGTATATATGGTCCTAGGAGCCCTGACAGTGTCATACACTATGTATTATAGATATATATGGTCCTAGGAGCCCTGACAGTGTCATACACTATGTATTATAGATATATATGGTCCTAGGAGCCCTGGCAGTGTCATACACTATGTATTATAGATATACACTCACCGGCCACTTTATTAGGTACACCATGCTAGTAACGGGTTGGACCCCCTTTTGCCTTCAGAACTGCCTCCATTCTTCGTGGCATAGATACAACAAGGTGCTGGAAGCATTCCTCAGAGATTTTGCTCCATATTGACATGATGGCATCACACAGTTGCAGTCGCAGATTTGTCGGCTGCACATCCATGATGCGAATCTCCCGTTCCACCACATCCCAAAGATGCTCCTCTATTGGATTGAGATCTGGTGACTGTGGAGGCCATTGGAGTACAGTGAACTCATTGTCATGTTCAAGAAACCAGTCTGAGATGATTCCAGCTTTATGACATGGCATTGCATTATCCTGCTGAAAGTAGCCATCAGATGTTGGGTACATTGTGCTCATAAAGGGATGGACATGGTCAGCAACAATACTCAGGTAGGCTTTGGCGTTGCAACGATGCTCAATTGGTACCAAGGGGCCCAAAGAGTGCCAAGAAAATATTCCCCACACCATGACACCACCACCACCAGCCTGAACCGTTACCGATACAAGGCAGGATGGATCCATGCTTTCATGTTGTTGACGCCAAATTCTGACCCTACCATCCGAATGTCGCAGCAGAAATCGAGACTCATCAGACCAGGCAACGTTTTTCCAATCTTCAATTGTCCAATTTCGATGAGCTTGTGCAAATTGTAGCCTCAGTTTCCTGTTCTTAGCTGAAAGGAGTGGCACCCGGTGTGGTCTTCTGCTGCTGTAGCCCATCTGTAGCCTCAAAGTTGGACGTCCTGTGCGGCGTTCAGAGATGCTCTTCTGGCTACCTTGGGTGTAACGGGTGGCTATTTGAGTCACTGTTGCCTTTCTATCAGCTGGAACCAGTCTGGCCATTCTCCTCTGACCTCTGGCATCAACAACGCATTTCCGCCCCCCACAGAACTGCCGCTCACTGGATGTTTTTTCTTTTTCGGACCATTCTCTGTAAACCCTAGAGATGGTTGTGCGTGAAAATCCCAGTAGATCAGCAGTTTCTGAAATACTCAGACCAGCCCTTCTGGCACCAACAACCATGCCACGTTCAAAGGCACTCAAATCACCTTTCTCCCCCATACTGATGCTCGGTTTGAACTGCAGGAGATTGTCTTGACCATGTCTACATGCCTAAATGCACTGAGTTGCCGCCATGTGATTGGCTGATTAGAAATTAAGTGTTAATGAGCAGTTGGACAGGTGTACCTAATAAAGTGGCCGGTGAGTGTATATAGTCCTAGGAGCCCTGACAGTGTCATACACTATGTATTATAGATATATATATAGTCCTAGGAGCCCTGACAGTGTTATACACTATGTATTATAGATATATATAGTCCTAGGAGCCCTGACAGTGTCATACACTATGTATTATAGATATATATAGTCCTAGGAGTCCTGACAGTGTCATACACTATGTATTATAGATATATATAGTCCTAGGAGTCCTGACAGTGTCATACACTATGTATTATAGATATATATAGTCCTAGGAGCCCTGACAGTGTCATACACTATGTATTATAGATATATATAGTCCTAGGAGCCCTGACAGTGTCATACACTATGTATTATAGATATATATATAGTCCTAGGAGCCCTGACAGTGTCATACACTATGTATTATAGATATATATAGTCCTAGGAGCCCTGGCAGTGTCATACACTATGTATTATAGATATATATAGTCCTAGGAGCCCTGACAGTGTCATACACTATGTATTATAGATATATATATATAGTCCTAGGAGCCCTGACAGTGTCATACACTATGTATTATAGATATATATAGTCCTAGGAGCCCTGACAGTGTCATACACTATGTATTATAGATATATATATAGTCCTAGGAGCCCTGGCAGTGTCATACACTATGTATTATAGATATATATAGTCCTAGGAGCCCTGACAGTGTCATACACTATGTATTATAGATATATAGTTCTAGGAGCCCTGACAGTGTCATACACTATGTATTATAGATATATATAGTCCTAGGAGCCCTGACAGTGTCATACACTATGTATTATAGATATATATAGTCCTAGGAGCCCTGACAGTGTCATACACTATGTATTATAGATATATATATAGTTCTAGGAGCCCTGGCAGTGTCATACACTATGTATTATAGATATATATAGTCCTAGGAGCCCTGACAGTGTCATACACTATGTATTATAGATATATAGTCCTAGGAGCCCTGACAGTGTCATACACTATGTATTATAGATATATATAGTCCTAGGAGCCCTGACAGTGTCATACACTATGTATTATAGATATATATAGTCCTAGGAGCCCTGACAGTGTCATACACTATGTATTATAGATATATAGTCCTAGGAGCCCTGACAGTGTCATACACTATGTATTATAGATATATAGTATTACACACAGTGATGTCACAGTACAGGCATTATATATACTGTATATAGGTATGTATATTGGTATATTGGATATTTCTCAGTGACTTTCCTTGTATTTCGGTCTCTGGGGATATTTATCCACTTATAGAAGTTCTGTGTATATAGCGCCCGTCCTGTCAGTGATGATCAGGTTTCCTCCTCCCCGGCTCGCCTGCTGCACTTTCACATGGATGCATTCATTATTTATGGCGGTGTAATTGTCCAGGAGACATGGGCTGGTAATGGCGGTGTGTAATAAATGTGTGTAATGATGTGTCGTGGCAGTGTATGATGGCGGTGTATCATGGCGGTGTGTCATGGCGGTGTATGATGGTGGTGTGTCATGGCAGTGTATGATGGCGGTGTATGATGGCAGTGTATGATGGCGGTGTGTCATGGCGGTGTATGATGGCGGTGTATGATGGCAGTGTATGATGGCGGTGTGTCATGGCGGTGTATGATGGCGGTGTGTCATGGCGGTGTATGATGGCGGTGTGTCATGGCGGTGTATGATGGCGGTGTGTCATGGCAGTGTATGATGGCGGTGTATGATGGCAGTGTATGATGGCAGTGTGTCATGGCGGTGTATGATGGCGGTGTGTCATGGCAGTGTATGATGGCGGTGTGTCATGGCGGTGTATGATGGATGTGTGTCATGGCAGTGTATGATGGCGGTGTATGATGGCGGTGTGTCATGGCGGTGTATGATGGCGGTGTGTCATGGCGGTGTATGATGGCGGTGTGTCATTGCGGTGTGTCGTGGTCAGCCAGGAGGATGGTGCGCTATATCTGTATATGAGCTCACACTTTGCAAGTCTACCCAGAGGCCGCACAAACCCCTCATTGTCATCTCCCCCCACCCTGACAAGCCCCTGGAAGACTCCGTGGGAGAACCGCTCACTGCTCGCTGGGTCAGGGAGGCTTTGATGTGACAATCAGCGGGTGACAGGGTTAATAATGATAACTGCCCCCGAGGTATGACATCATCGGGCAGGAAGAGGAGACGAGACCCTGCCCAAACAGCTCAGTATACAGTATCACACAGGATAGGATTAGATACAGCTCAGTATACAGTATCACACAGGATAGGATTAGATACACAGCTCAGTATACAGTATCACACAGGATAGGATTAGATACACAGCTCAGTATACAGTATCACACAGGATAGGATTAGATACAGCTCAGTATACAGTATCACACAGGATAGGATTAGATACACAGCTCAGTATACAGTATCACACGGGATAGGATTAGATACAGCTCAGTATACAGTATCACACGGGATAGGATTAGATACACAGCTCAGTATACAGTATCACACAGGATAGGATTAGATACAGCTCAGTATACAGTATCACACAGGATAGGATTAGATACACGGCTCAGTATACAGTATCACACAGGATAGGATTAGATACAGCTCAGTATACAGTATCACACAGGATAGGATTAGATACAGCTCAGTATACAGTATCACACAGGATAGGATTAGATACACAGCTCAGTATACAGTATCACACAGGATAGGATTAGATACAGCTCAGTATACAGTATCACACAGGATAGGATTAGATACAGCTCAGTATACAGTATCACACAGGATAGGATTAGATACACAGCTCAGTATACAGTATCACACGGGATAGGATTAGATACAGCTCAGTATACAGTATCACACAGGATAGGATTAGATACACAGCTCAGTATACAGTATCACACAGGATAGGATTAGATACACAGCTCAGTATACAGTATCACACAGGATAGGATTAGATACAGCTCAGTATACAGTATCACACGGGATAGGATTAGATACACAGCTCAGTATACAGTATCACACGGGATAGGATTAGATACAGCTCAGTATACAGTATCACACAGGATAGGATTAGATACAGCTCAGTATACAGTATCACACAGGATAGGATTAGATACACAGCTCAGTATACAGTATCACACAGGATAGGATTAGATACACAGCTCAGTATACAGTATCACACAGGATAGGATTAGATACAGCTCAGTATACAGTATCACACAGGATAGGATTAGATACAGCTCAGTATACAGTATCACACAGGATAGGATTAGATACACAGCTCAGTATACAGTATCACACAGGATAGGATTAGATACACAGCTCAGTATACAGTATCACACAGGATAGGATTAGATACAGCTCAGTATACAGTATCACACAGGATAGGATTAGATACACGGCTCAGTATACAGTATCACACAGGATAGGATTAGATACAGCTCAGTATACAGTATCACACAGGATAGGATTAGATACACAGCTCAGTATACAGTATCACACAGGATAGGATTAGATACACAGCTCAGTATACAGTATCACACAGGATAGGATTAGATACACAGCTCAGTATACAGTATCACACAGGATAGGATTAGATACAGCTCAGTATACAGTATCACACAGGATAGGATTAGATACACAGCTCAGTATACAGTATCACACAGGATAGGATTAGATACACAGCTCAGTATACAGTATCACACAGGATAGGATTAGATACAGCTCAGTATACAGTATCACACAGGATAGGATTAGATACAGCTCAGTATACAGTATCACACAGGATAGGATTAGATACACGGCTCAGTATACAGTATCACACAGGATAGGATTAGATACACAGCTCAGTATACAGTATCACACAGGATAGGATTAGATACACAGCTCAGTATACAGTATCACACAGGATAGGATTAGATACACAGCTCAGTATACAGTATCACACAGGATAGGATTAGATACACGGCTCAGTATACAGTATCACACAGGATAGGATTAGATACACAGCTCAGTATACAGCATCACACAGGATAGGATTAGATACACAGCTCAGTATACAGTATCACACAGGATAGGATTAGATACAGCTCAGTATACAGTATCACACAGGATAGGATTAGATACACGGCTCAGTATACAGTATCACACAGGATAGGATTAGATACACGGCTCAGTATACAGTATCACACAGGATAGGATTAGATACACGGCTCAGTATACAGTATCACACAGGATAGGATTAGATACAGCTCAGTATACAGTATCACACAGGATAGGATTAGATACAGCTCAGTATACAGTATCACACAGGATAGGATTAGATACACGGCTCAGTATACAGTATCACACAGGATAGGATTAGATACACGGCTCAGTATACAGTATCACACAGGATAGGATTAGATACACGGCTCAGTATACAGTATCACACAGGATAGGATTAGATACAGCTCAGTATACAGTATCACACAGGATAGGATTAGATACAGCTCAGTATACAGTATCACACAGGATAGGATTAGATACAGCTCAGTATACAGTATCACACAGGATAGGATTAGATACACAGCTCAGTATACAGTATCACACAGGATAGGATTAGATACAGCTCAGTATACAGTATCACACAGGATAGGATTAGATACACAGCTCAGTATACAGTATCACACAGGATAGGATTAGATACACGGCTCAGTATACAGTATCACACAGGATAGGATTAGATACAGCTCAGTATACAGTATCACACAGGATAGGATTAGATACACAGCTCAGTATACAGTATCACACAGGATAGGATTAGATACACGGCTCAGTATACAGTATCACACAGGATAGGATTAGATACAGCTCAGTATACAGTATCACACAGGATAGGATTAGATACAGCTCAGTATACAGTATCACACAGGATAGGATTAGATACAGCTCAGTATACAGTATCACACAGGATAGGATTAGATACACAGCTCAGTATACAGTATCACACAGGATAGGATTAGATACAGCTCAGTATACAGTATCACACAGGATAGGATTAGATACAGCTCAGTATACAGTATCACACAGGATAGGATTAGATACACAGCTCAGTATACAGTATCACACAGGATAGGATTAGATACAGCTCAGTATACAGTATCACACAGGATAGGATTAGATACAGCTCAGTATACAGTATCACACAGGATAGGATTAGATACACAGCTCAGTATACAGTATCACACAGGATAGGATTAGATACACAGCTCAGTATACAGTATCACACAGGATAGGATTAGATACACAGCTCAGTATACAGTATCACACAGGATAGACTTAGATACACGGCTCAGTATACAGTATCACACAGGATAGGATTAGATACACAGCTCAGTATACAGTATCACACAGGATAGGATTAGATACACGGCTCAGTATACAGTATCACACAGGATAGGATTAGATACAGCTCAGTATACAGTATCACACAGGATAGGATTAGATACAGCTCAGTATACAGTATCACACAGGATAGGATTAGATACAGCTCAGTATACAGTATCACACAGGATAGGATTAGATACAGCTCAGTATACAGTATCACACAGGATAGGATTAGATACACAGCTCAGTATACAGTATCACACAGGATAGGATTAGATACAGCTCAGTATACAGTATCACACAGGATAGGATTAGATACACAGCTCAGTATACAGTATCACACAGGATAGGATTAGATACACAGCTCAGTATACAGTATCACACAGGATAGGATTAGATACACAGCTCAGTATACAGTATCACACAGGATAGACTTAGATACACGGCTCAGTATACAGTATCACACAGGATAGGATTAGATACACAGCTCAGTATACAGTATCACACAGGATAGGATTAGATACAGCTCAGTATACAGTATCACACAGGATAGGATTAGATACAGCTCAGTATACAGTATCACACAGGAGAGGATTAGATACACAGCTCAGTATACAGTATCACACAGGATAGGATTAGATACACAGCTCAGTATACAGTATCACACGGGATAGGATTAGATACACAGCTCAGTATACAGTATCACACAGGATAGGATTAGATACACGGCTCAGTATACAGTATCACACAGGAGAGGATTAGATACACAGCTCAGTATACAGTATCACACAGGATAGGATTAGATACAGCTCAGTATACAGTATCACACAGGATAGGATTAGATACACGGCTCAGTATACAGTATCACACAGGATAGGATTAGATACACAGCTCAGTATACAGTATCACACAGGATAGGATTAGATACAGCTCAGTATACAGTATCACACAGGATAGGATTAGATACACAGCTCAGTATACAGTATCACACAGGATAGGATTAGATACACAGCTCAGTATACAGTATCACACAGGATAGGATTAGATACACAGCTCAGTATACAGTATCACACAGGATAGGATTAGATACAGCTCAGTATACAGTATCACACAGGATAGGATTAGATACACAGCTCAGTATACAGTATCACACAGGATAGGATTAGATACAGCTCAGTATACAGTATCACACAGGATAGGATTAGATACACCGCTCAGTATACAGTATCACACAGGATAGGATTAGATACAGCTCAGTATACAGTATCACACAGGATAGGATTAGATACACAGCTCAGTATACAGTATCACACAGGATAGTATTAGATACACAGCTCAGTATACAGTATCACACAGGATAGGATTAGATACACAGCTCAGTATACAGTATCACACAGGATAGGATTAGATACACAGCTCAGTATACAGTATCACACATGATAGGATTAGATACACAGCTCAGTATACAGTATCACACAGGATAGGATTAGATACACAGCTCAGTATACAGTATCACACAGGATAGGATTAGATACACAGCTCAGTATACAGTATCACACAGGATAGGATTAGATACAGCTCAGTATACAGTATCACACAGGATAGGATTAGATACAGCTCAGTATACAGTATCACACAGGATAGGATTAGATACAGCTCAGTATACAGTATCACACAGGATAGGATTAGATACAGCTCAGTATACAGTATCACACAGGATAGGATTAGATACAGCTCAGTATACAGTATCACACAGGATAGGATTAGATACAGCTCAGTATACAGTATCACACAGGATAGGATTAGATACACAGCTCAGTATACAGTATCACACAGGATAGGATTAGATACACAGCTCAGTATACAGTATCACACAGGATAGGATTAGATGTAGCTCAGTATACAGTATCACACAGGATAGGATTAGATACACAGCTCAGTATACAGTATCACACAGGATAGGATTAGATACACGGCTCAGTATACAGTATCACACAGGATAGGATTATATACACAGCTCAGTATACAGTATCACACAGGATAGGATTAGATACACAGCTCAGTATACATTATCACACAGGATAGGATTAGATACAGCTCAGTATACAGTATCACACAGGATAGGATTAGATACACAGCTCAGTATACATTATCACACAGGATAGGATTAGATACAGCTCAGTATACAGTATCACACAGGATAGGATTAGATACACAGCTCAGTATACAGTATCACACAGGATAGGATTAGATACACAGCTCAGTATACAGTATCACACAGGATAGGATTAGATACACAGCTCAGTATACAGTATCACACAGGATAGGATTAGATACACAGCTCAGTATACAGTATCACACAGGATAGGATTAGATACAGCTCAGTATACAGTATCACACAGGATAGGATTAGATACAGCTCAGTATACAGTATCACACAGGATAGGATTAGATACAGCTCAGTATACAGTATCACACAGGATAGGATTAGATACAGCTCAGTATACAGTATCACACAGGATAGGATTAGATACAGCTCAGTATACAGTATCACACAGGATAGGATTAGATACAGCTCAGTATACAGTATCACACAGGATAGGATTAGATACACAGCTCAGTATACAGTATCACACAGGATAGGATTAGATACAGCTCAGTATACAGTATCACACAGGATAGGATTAGATACACAGCTCAGTATACAGTATCACACAGGATAGGATTAGATACAGCTCAGTATACAGTATCACACAGGATAGGATTAGATACACAGCTCAGTATACAGTATCACACAGGATAGGATTAGATACAGCTCAGTATACAGTATCACACAGGATAGGATTAGATACACAGCTCAGTATACAGTATCACACAGGATAGGATTAGATACACAGCTCAGTATACAGTATCACACAGGATAGGATTAGATACAGCTCAGTATACAGTATCACACAGGATAGGATTAGATACAGCTCAGTATACAGTATCACACAGGATAGGATTAGATACAGCTCAGTATACAGTATCACACAGGATAGGATTAGATACACAGCTCAGTATACAGTATCACACAGTATAGGATTAGATACAGCTCAGTATACAGTATCACACAGGATAGGATTAGATACACAGCTCAGTATACAGTATCACACAGGATAGGATTAGATACACAGCTCAGTATACAGTATCACACAGGATAGGATTAGATACAGCTCAGTATACAGTATCACACAGGATAGGATTAGATACACAGCTCAGTATACAGTATCACACAGGATAGGATTAGATACAGCTCAGTATACAGTATCACACAGGATAGGATTAGATACACAGCTCAGTATACAGTATCACACAGGATAGGATTAGATACACAGCTCAGTATACAGTATCACACAGGATAGGATTAGATACAGCTCAGTATACAGTATCACACAGGATAGGATTAGATACAGCTCAGTATACAGTATCACACAGGATAGGATTAGATACAGCTCAGTATACAGTATCACACAGGATAAGATTAGATACACGGCTCAGTATACAGTATCACACAGGATAGGATTAGATACAGCTCAGTATACAGTATCACACAGGATAGGATTAGATACACAGCTCAGTATACAGTATCACACAGGATAGGATTAGATACACAGCTCAGTATACAGTATCACACAGGATAGGATTAGATACACAGCTCAGTATACAGTATCACACAGGATAGGATTAGATACACAGCTCAGTATACAGTATCACACAGGATAGGATTAGATACAGCTCAGTATACAGTATCACACAGGATAGGATTAGATACAGCTCAGTATACAGTATCACACAGGATAGGATTAGATACAGCTCAGTATACAGTATCACACAGGATAGGATTAGATACACAGCTCAGTATACAGTATCACACAGGATAGGATTAGATACAGCTCAGTATACAGTATCACACAGGATAGGATTAGATACAGCTCAGTATACAGTATCACACAGGATAGGATTAGATACAGCTCAGTATACAGTATCACACAGGATAGGATTAGATACAGCTCAGTATACAGTATCACACAGGATAGGATTAGATACACGGCTCAGTATACAGTATCACACAGGATAGGATTAGATACACAGCTCAGTATACAGTATCACACAGGATAGGATTAGATACACAGCTCAGTATACAGTATCACACAGGATAGGATTAGATACACAGCTCAGTATACAGTATCACACAGGATAGGATTAGATACAGCTCAGTATACAGTATCACACAGGATAGGATTAGATACAGCTCAGTATACAGTATCACACAGGATAGGATTAGATACAGCTCAGTATACAGTATCACACAGGATAGGATTAGATACACAGCTCAGTATACAGTATCACACAGGATAGGATTAGATACAGCTCAGTATACAGTATCACACAGGATAGGATTAGATACAGCTCAGTATACAGTATCACACAGGATAGGATTAGATACACAGCTCAGTATACAGTATCACACAGGATAGGATTAGATACACGGCTCAGTATACAGTATCACACAGGATAGGATTAGATACACGGCTCAGTATACAGTATCACACAGGATAGGATTAGATACACAGCTCAGTATACAGTATCACACAGGATAGGATTAGATACACAGCTCAGTATACAGTATCACACAGGATAGGATTAGATACACAGCTCAGTATACAGTATCACACAGGATAGGATTAGATACACGGCTCAGTATACAGTATCACACAGGATAGGATTAGATACACGGCTCAGTATACAGTATCACACAGGATAGGATTAGATACACCGCTCAGTATACAGTATCACACAGGATAGGATTAGATACACGGCTCAGTATACAGTATCACACAGGATAGGATTAGATACACGGCTCAGTATACAGTATCACACAGGATAGGATTAGATACAGCTCAGTATACAGTATCACACAGGATAGGATTAGATACAGCTCAGTATACAGTATCACACAGGATAGGATTAGATACACAGCTCAGTATACAGTATCACACAGGATAGGATTAGATACACAGCTCAGTATACAGTATCACACAGGATAGGATTAGATACACGGCTCAGTATACAGTATCACACAGGATAGGATTAGATACACAGCTCAGTATACAGTATCACACAGGATAGGATTAGATACACAGCTCAGTATACAGTATCACACAGGACAGGATTAGATACACAGCTCAGTATACAGTATCACACAGGATAGGATTAGATACAGCTCAGTATACAGTATCACACAGGATAGGATTAGATACAGCTCAGTATACAGTATCACACAGGATAGGATTAGATACAGCTCAGTATACAGTATCACACAGGATAGGATTAGATACAGCTCAGTATACAGTATCACACAGGATAGGATTAGATACAGCTCAGTATACAGTATCACACAGGATAGGATTAGATACAGCTCAGTATACAGTATCACACAGGATAGGATTAGATACACAGCTCAGTATACAGTATCACACAGGATAGGATTAGATACACAGCTCAGTATACAGTATCACACAGGATAGGATTAGATACACAGCTCAGTATACAGTATCACACAGGATAGGATTAGATACATAGCTCAGTATACAGTATCACACAGGATAGGATTAGATACAGCTCAGTATACAGTATCACACAGGATAGGATTAGATACAGCTCAGTATACAGTATCACACAGGATAGGATTAGATACACAGCTCAGTATACAGTATCACACAGGATAGGATTAGATACACAGCTCAGTATACAGTATCACACGGGATAGGATTAGATACACGGCTCAGTATACAGTATCACATGGGATAGGATTAGATACACAGCTCAGTATACAGTATCACACAGGATAGGATTAGATACACAGCTCAGTATACAGTATCATACAGGATAGGATTAGATACACGGCTCAGTATACAGTATCACACAGGATAGGATTAGATACAGCTCAGTATACAGTATCACACAGGATAGGATTAGATACACAGCTCAGTATACAGTATAACACAGGATAGGATTAGATACACGGCTCAGTATACAGTATCACACAGGATAGGATTAGATACAGCTCAGTATACAGTATCACACAGGATAGGATTAGATACACAGCTCAGTATACAGTATCACACAGGATAGGATTAGATACACGGCTCAGTATACAGTATCACACAGGATAGGATTAGATACAGCTCAGTATACAGTATCGCACAGGATAGGATTAGATACACAGCTCAGTATACAGTATCACACAGGATAGGATTAGATACACAGCTCAGTATACAGTATCACACAGGATAGGATTAGATACAGCTCAGTATACAGTATCACACAGGATAGGATTAGATACACAGCTCAGTATACAGTATAACACAGGATAGGATTAGATACACAGCTCAGTATACAGTATCACACAGGATAGGATTAGATACACGGCTCAGTATACAGTATCACACAGGATAGGATTAGATACAGCTCAGTATACAGTATCACACAGGATAGGATTAGATACAGCTCAGTATACAGTATCACACAGGATAGGATTAGATACAGCTCAGTATACAGTATCACACAGGATAGGATTAGATACAGCTCAGTATACAGTATCACACAGGATAGGATTAGATACACAGCTCAGTATACAGTATAACACAGGATAGGATTAGATACACAGCTCAGTATACAGTATCACACAGGATAGGATTAGATACACGGCTCAGTATACAGTATCACACAGGATAGGATTAGATACAGCTCAGTATACAGTATCACACAGGATAGGATTAGATACACAGCTCAGTATACAGTATCACACAGGATAGGATTAGATACACGGCTCAGTATACAGTATCACACAGGATAGGATTAGATACAGCTCAGTATACAGTATCACACAGGATAGGATTAGATACACAGCTCAGTATACAGTATAACACAGGATAGGATTAGATACAGCTCAGTATACAGTATCACACAGGATAGGATTAGATACACGGCTCAGTATACAGTATCACACAGGATAGGATTAGATACACGGCTCAGTATACAGTATCACACAGGATAGGATTAGATACAGCTCAGTATACAGTATCACACAGGATAGGATTAGATACACGGCTCAGTATACAGTATCACACAGGATAGGATTAGATACACGGCTCAGTATACAGTATCACACAGGATAGGATTAGATACAGCTCAGTATACAGTATCACACAGGATAGGATTAGATACACAGCTCAGTATACAGTATCACACAGGATAGGATTAGATACACAGCTCAGTATACAGTATCACACAGGATAGGATTAGATACGTCAGGCTGTCCAGCGGATATGCTGCAGGTGGGGGAGGGTCGGGGTGGGGTCGGATGCTGAGACTTCTCTCTCTGTGTTCGGAGCTGCGTTACTTGTGCGGTGCAGGGGACGAGGGTCGCACAGAAGACGCAGAAAGGTCGCAGAGCAGCAGGATGTGGACAAGGCGCAGCAACTGAGCGGCAGGATGATCGGTCTCTGGATCCTCGGGCTGAGCCTGGTCGGGGTCGGGAGTAGCCCCAGCGCCAAGGACATCAGCTCCGGGATGGTGAGAACCTGCTGGGGAGGGGGGAGAGTGATAAGACCCCCCTAATATCATCACTATCATACACTGTCTGTAATATCATCACTATCATACACTGTCTGTAATATCATCACTATCATACACTGTCTGTAATATCATCACTATCATACACTGTCTGTAATATCATCACTATCATACACTGTCTCCAGTATCATCACTATCATACACTGTCTGTAATATCATCACTATCATACACTGTCTCCAGTATCATCACTATCATACACTGTCTCCAGTATCATCACTATCATACACTGTCTCCAGTATCATCACTATCATACACTGTCTGTAATATCATCACTATCATACACTGTCTGTAGTATCATCACTATCATACACTGTCTCCAGTATCATCACTATCATACACTGTCTCCAGTATCATCACTATCATACACTGTCTCCAGTATCATCACTATCATACACTGTCTGTAATATCATCACTATCATACACTGTCTCCAGTATCATCACTATCATACACTGTCTCCAGTATCATCACTATCATACACTGTCTCCAGTATCATCACTATCATACACTGTCTGTAATATCATCACTATCATACACTGTCTGTAATATCATCACTATCATACACTGTCTCTAATATCATCACTATCATACACTGTCTCCAGTATCATCACTATCATACACTGTCTCCAGTATCATCACTATCATACACTGTCTCCAGTATCATCACTATCATACACTGTCTCCAGTATCATCACTATCATACACTGTCTGTAATATCATCACTATCATACACTGTCTCCAGTATCATCACTATCATACACTGTCTGTAATATCATCACTATCATACACTGTCTGTAATATCATCACTATCATACACTGTCTGTAATATCATCACTATCATACACTGTCTCTAATATCATCACTATCATACACTGTCTGTAATATCATCACTATCATACACTGTCTCTAATATCATCACTATCATACACTGTCTGTAATATCATCACTATCATACACTGTCTCTAATATCATCACTATCATACACTGTCTGTAATATCATCACTATCATACACTGTCTCTAATATCATCACTATCATACACTGTCTCCAGTATCATCACTATCATACACTGTCTCCAGTATCATCACTATCATACACTGTCTGTAATATCATCACTATCATACACTGTCTGTAATATCATCACTATCATACACTGTCTCCAGTATCATCACTATCATACACTGTCTCCAGTATCATCACTATCATACACTGTCTCCAGTATCATCACTATCATACACTGTCTCCAGTATCATCACTATCATACACTGTCTCCAGTATCATCACTATCATACACTGTCTCCAGTATCATCACTATCATACACTGTCTGTAATATCATCACTATCATACACTGTCTCCAGTATCATCACTATCATACACTGTCTCCAGTATCATCACTATCATACACTGTCTCCAGTATCATCACTATCATACACTGTCTCCAGTATCTTCACTATCATACACTGTCTGTAATATCATCACTATCATACACTGTCTCCAGTATCATCACTATCATACACTGTCTGTAATATCATCACTATCATACACTGTCTGTAATATCATCACTATCATACACTGTCTGTAATATCATCACTATCATACACTGTCTGTAATATCATCACTATCATACACTGTCTCCAGTATCATCACTATCATACACTGTCTGTAATATCATCACTATCATACACTGTCTCCAGTATCATCACTATCATACACTGTCTCCAGTATCATCACTATCATACACTGTCTCCAGTATCATCACTATCATACACTGTCTGTAATATCATCACTATCATACACTGTCTGTAATATCATCACTATCATACACTGTCTGTAATATCATCACTATCATACACTGTCTCTAATATCATCACTATCATACACTGTCTGTAATATCATCACTATCATACACTGTCTCTAATATCATCACTATCATACACTGTCTGTAATATCATCACTATCATACACTGTCTCTAATATCATCACTATCATACACTGTCTCCAGTATCATCACTATCATACACTGTCTGTAATATCATCACTATCATACACTGTCTGTAATATCATCACTATCATACACTGTCTCCAGTATCATCACTATCATACACTGTCTCCAGTATCATCACTATCATACACTGTCTCCAGTATCATCACTATCATACACTGTCTCCAGTATCATCACTATCATACACTGTCTGTAATATCATCACTATCATACACTGTCTCCAGTATCATCACTATCATACACTGTCTGTAATATCATCACTATCATACACTGTCTCTAATATCATCACTATCATACACTGTCTGTAATATCATCACTATCATACACTGTCTGTAATATCATCACTATCATACACTGTCTCTAATATCATCACTATCATACACTGTCTGTAATATCATCACTATCATACACTGTCTCTAATATCATCACTATCATACACTGTCTCCAGTATCATCACTATCATACACTGTCTCCAGTATCATCACTATCATACACTGTCTGTAATATCATCACTATCATACACTGTCTGTAATATCATCACTATCATACACTGTCTCCAGTATCATCACTATCATACACTGTCTCCAGTATCATCACTATCATACACTGTCTCCAGTATCATCACTATCATACACTGTCTCCAGTATCATCACTATCATACACTGTCTCCAGTATCATCACTATCATACACTGTCTCCAGTATCATCACTATCATACACTGTCTGTAATATCATCACTATCATACACTGTCTCCAGTATCATCACTATCATACACTGTCTCCAGTATCATCACTATCATACACTGTCTCCAGTATCATCACTATCATACACTGTCTCCAGTATCTTCACTATCATACACTGTCTGTAATATCATCACTATCATACACTGTCTCCAGTATCATCACTATCATACACTGTCTGTAATATCATCACTATCATACACTGTCTGTAATATCATCACTATCATACACTGTCTGTAATATCATCACTATCATACACTGTCTGTAATATCATCACTATCATACACTGTCTCCAGTATCATCACTATCATACACTGTCTCCAGTATCATCACTATCATACACTGTCTCCAGTATCATCACTATCATACACTGTCTCCAGTATCATCACTATCATACACTGTCTGTAATATCATCACTATCATACACTGTCTCCAGTATCATCACTATCATACACTGTCTGTAATATCATCACTATCATACACTGTCTGTAATATCATCACTATCATACACTGTCTCCAGTATCATCACTATCATACACTGTCTCCAGTATCATCACTATCATACACTGTCTCCAGTATCATCACTATCATACACTGTCTGTAATATCATCACTATCATACACTGTCTCCAGTATCATCACTATCATACACTGTCTCCAGTATCATCACTATCATACACTGTCTCCAGTATCATCACTATCATACACTGTCTCCAGTATCATCACTATCATACACTGTCTCCAGTATCATCACTATCATACACTGTCTGTAATATCATCACTATCATACACTGTCTCCAGTATCATCACTATCATACACTGTCTCCAGTATCATCACTATCATACACTGTCTCCAGTATCATCACTATCATACACTGTCTCCAGTATCATCACTATCATACACTGTCTCCAGTATCATCACTATCATACACTGTCTCCAGTATCATCACTATCATACACTGTCTCCAGTATCATCACTATCATACACTGTCTCTAATATCATCACTATCATACACTGTCTCCAGTATCATCACTATCATACACTGTCTCCAGTATCATCACTATCATACACTGTCTGTAATATCATCACTATCATACACTGTCTGTAATATCATCACTATCATACACTGTCTGTAATATCATCACTATCATACACTGTCTGTAATATCATCACTATCATACACTGTCTGTAATATCATCACTATCATACACTGTCTCCAGTATCATCACTATCATACACTGTCTCCAGTATCATCACTATCATACACTGTCTGTAATATCATCACTATCATACACTGTCTCCAGTATCATCACTATCATACACTGTCTCCAGTATCATCACTATCATACACTGTCTGTAATATCATCACTATCATACACTGTCTGTAATATCATCACTATCATACACTGTCTGTAATATCATCACTATCATACACTGTCTCCAGTATCATCACTATCATACACTGTCTCCAGTATCATCACTATCATACACTGTCTCCAGTATCATCACTATCATACACTGTCTCCAGTATCATCACTATCATACACTGTCTCCAGTATCATCACTATCATACACTGTCTCCAGTATCATCACTATCATACACTGTCTCCAGTATCATCACTATCATACACTGTCTCCAGTATCATCACTATCATACACTGTCTCCAGTATCATCACTATCATACACTGTCTCCAGTATCATCACTATCATACACTGTCTCCAGTATCATCACTATCATACACTGTCTCTAATATCATCACTATCATACACTGTCTCCAGTATCATCACTATCATACACTGTCTCCAGTATCATCACTATCATACACTGTCTCCAGTATCATCACTATCATACACTGTCTCCAGTATCATCACTATCATACACTGTCTCTAATATCATCACTATCATACACTGTCTCCAGTATCATCACTATCATACACTGTCTGTAATATCATCACTATCATACACTGTCTGTAATATCATCACTATCATACACTGTCTGTAATATCATCACTATCATACACTGTCTGTAATATCATCACTATCATACACTGTCTCCAGTATCATCACTATCATACACTGTCTCCAGTATCATCACTATCATACACTGTCTGTAATATCATCACTATCATACACTGTCTCCAGTATCATCACTATCATACACTGTCTCCAGTATCATCACTATCATACACTGTCTCCAGTATCATCACTATCATACACTGTCTCCAGTATCATCACTATCATACACTGTCTCCAGTATCATCACTATCATACACTGTCTCTAATATCATCACTATCATACACTGTCTGTAATATCATCACTATCATACACTGTCTGTAATATCATCACTATCATACACTGTCTCCAGTATCATCACTATCATACACTGTCTCCAGTATCATCACTATCATACACTGTCTCCAGTATCATCACTATCATACACTGTCTCCAGTATCATCACTATCATACACTGTCTCTAATATCATCACTATCATACACTGTCTGTAATATCATCACTATCATACACTGTCTCCAGTATCATCACTATCATACACTGTCTCCAGTATCATCACTATCATACACTGTCTCCAGTATCATCACTATCATACACTGTCTCCAGTATCATCACTATCATACACTGTCTCCAGTATCATCACTATCATACACTGTCTCTAATATCATCACTATCATACACTGTCTGTAATATCATCACTATCATACACTGTCTCCAGTATCATCACTATCATACACTGTCTCCAGTATCATCACTATCATACACTGTCTCCAGTATCATCACTATCATACACTGTCTCTAATATCATCACTATCATACACTGTCTGTAATATCATCACTATCATACACTGTCTCCAGTATCATCACTATCATACACTGTCTCCAGTATCATCACTATCATACACTGTCTCCAGTATCATCACTATCATACACTGTCTCCAGTATCATCACTATCATACACTGTCTCCAGTATCATCACTATCATACACTGTCTCTAATATCATCACTATCATACACTGTCTGTAATATCATCACTATCATACACTGTCTCTAATATCATCACTATCATACACTGTCTGTAATATCATCACTATCATACACTGTCTGTAATATCATCACTATCATACACTGTCTCCAGTATCATCACTATCATACACTGTCTCCAGTATCATCACTATCATACACTGTCTCCAGTATCATCACTATCATACACTGTCTCCAGTATCATCACTATCATACACTGTCTCCAGTATCATCACTATCATACACTGTCTCCAGTATCATCACTATCATACACTGTCTCCAGTATCATCACTATCATACACTGTCTCCAGTATCATCACTATCATACACTGTCTCCAGTATCATCACTATCATACACTGTCTCCAGTATCATCACTATCATACACTGTCTCCAGTATCATCACTATCATACACTGTCTCTAATATCATCACTATCATACACTGTCTCCAGTATCATCACTATCATACACTGTCTCCAGTATCATCACTATCATACACTGTCTCCAGTATCATCACTATCATACACTGTCTCCAGTATCATCACTATCATACACTGTCTCTAATATCATCACTATCATACACTGTCTCCAGTATCATCACTATCATACACTGTCTGTAATATCATCACTATCATACACTGTCTCCAGTATCATCACTATCATACACTGTCTGTAATATCATCACTATCATACACTGTCTCCAGTATCATCACTATCATACACTGTCTCCTGTATCATCACTATCATACACTGTCTCCAGTATCATCACTATCATACACTGTCTCCAGTATCATCACTATCATACACTCTCTCCAGTATCATCACTATCATACACTGTCTCCAGTATCATCACTATCATACACTGTCTGTAATATCATCACTATCATACACTGTCTCCAGTATCATCACTATCATACACTGTCTGTAATATCATCACTATCATACACTGTCTCCAGTATCATCACTATCATACACTGTCTCCAGTATCATCACTATCATACACTGTCTGTAATATCATCACTATCATACACTGTCTGTAATATCATCACTATCATACACTGTCTCCAGTATCATCACTATCATACACTGTCTCCAGTATCATCACTATCATACACTGTCTGTAATATCATCACTATCATACACTGTCTCCAGTATCATCACTATCATACACTGTCTGTAATATCATCACTATCATACACTGTCTCCAGTATCATCACTATCATACACTGTCTCCAGTATCATCACTATCATACACTGTCTCCAGTATCATCACTATCATACACTGTCTGTAATATCATCACTATCATACACTGTCTCCAGTATCATCACTATCATACACTGTCTCCAGTATCGTCACTATCATACACTGTCTCCAGTATCATCACTATCATACACTGTCTCCAGTATCATCACTATCATACACTGTCTGTAATATCATCACTATCATACACTGTCTCCAGTATCATCACTATCATACACTGTCTGTAATATCATCACTATCATACACTGTCTCCAGTATCATCACTATCATACACTGTCTGTAATATCATCACTATCATACACTGTCTGTAATATCATCACTATCATACACTGTCTCCAGTATCATCACTATCATACACTGTCTGTAATATCATCACTATCATACACTGTCTGTAATATCATCACTATCATACACTGTCTCCAGTATCATCACTATCATACACTGTCTCCAGTATCATCACTATCATACACTGTCTCCAGTATCATCACTATCATACACTGTCTGTAATATCATCACTATCATACACTGTCTCCAGTATCATCACTATCATACACTGTCTCCAGTATCGTCACTATCATACACTGTCTCCAGTATCATCACTATCATACACTGTCTCCAGTATCATCACTATCATACACTGTCTGTAGTATCATCACTATCATACACTGTCTCCAGTATCATCACTATCATACACTGTCTCCAGTATCATCACTATCATACACTCTCTCCAGTATCATCACTATCATACACTGTCTCCAGTATCATCACTATCATACACTGTCTCCAGTATCATCACTATCATACACTGTCTCCAGTATCATCACTATCATACACTGTCTGTAATATCATCACTATCATACACTGTCTCCAGTATCATCACTATCATACACTGTCTCCAGTATCATCACTATCATACACTGTCTCCAGTATCATCACTATCATACACTGTCTGTAGTATCATCACTATCATACACTGTCTGTAATATCATCACTATCATACACTGTCTCCAGTATCATCACTATCATACACTGTCTCCAGTATCATCACTATCATACACTGTCTCCAGTATCATCACTATCATACACTGTCTGTAATATCATCACTATCATACACTGTCTCCAGTATCATCACTATCATACACTGTCTGTAATATCATCACTATCATACACTGTCTGTAATATCATCACTATCATACACTGTCTCCAGTATCATCACTATCATACACTGTCTCCAGTATCATCACTATCATACACTGTCTCCAGTATCATCACTATCATACACTGTCTCCAGTATCATCACTATCATACACTGTCTGTAGTATCATCACTATCATACACTGTCTGTAATATCATCACTATCATACACTGTCTCCAGTATCATCACTATCATACACTGTCTCCAGTATCATCACTATCATACACTGTCTGTAGTATCATCACTATCATACACTGTCTCCAGTATCATCACTATCATACACTCTCTCCAGTATCATCACTATCATACACTGTCTCCAGTATCATCACTATCATACACTGTCTGTAATATCATCACTATCATACACTGTCTGTAATATCATCACTATCATACACTGTCTCCAGTATCATCACTATCATACACTGTCTGTAATATCATCACTATCATACACTGTCTGTAATATCATCACTATCATACACTGTCTCCAGTATCATCACTATCATACACTGTCTCCAGTATCATCACTATCATACACTGTCTCCAGTATCATCACTATCATACACTGTCTGTAATATCATCACTATCATACACTGTCTCCAGTATCATCACTATCATACACTGTCTCCAGTATCGTCACTATCATACACTGTCTCCAGTATCATCACTATCATACACTGTCTCCAGTATCATCACTATCATACACTGTCTGTAGTATCATCACTATCATACACTGTCTCCAGTATCATCACTATCATACACTGTCTCCAGTATCATCACTATCATACACTCTCTCCAGTATCATCACTATCATACACTGTCTCCAGTATCATCACTATCATACACTGTCTGTAATATCATCACTATCATACACTGTCTCCAGTATCATCACTATCATACACTGTCTGTAATATCATCACTATCATACACTGTCTCCAGTATCATCACTATCATACACTGTCTCCAGTATCATCACTATCATACACTGTCTGTAATATCATCACTATCATACACTGTCTCCAGTATCATCACTATCATACACTGTCTCCAGTATCATCACTATCATACACTGTCTGTAGTATCATCACTATCATACACTGTCTGTAATATCATCACTATCATACACTGTCTCCAGTATCATCACTATCATACACTGTCTCCAGTATCATCACTATCATACACTGTCTCCAGTATCATCACTATCATACACTGTCTCCAGTATCATCACTATCATACACTGTCTCCAGTATCATCACTATCATACACTGTCTCCAGTATCATCACTATCATACACTGTCTCCAGTATCATCACTATCATACACTGTCTCCAGTATCATCACTATCATACACTGTCTGTAGTATCATCACTATCATACACTGTCTGTAATATCATCACTATCATACACTGTCTCCAGTATCATCACTATCATACACTGTCTCCAGTATCATCACTATCATACACTGTCTGTAGTATCATCACTATCATACACTGTCTCCAGTATCATCACTATCATACACTCTCTCCAGTATCATCACTATCATACACTGTCTGTAATATCATCACTATCATACACTGTCTCCAGTATCATCACTATCATACACTGTCTGTAGTATCATCACTATCATACACTGTCTGTAATATCATCACTATCATACACTGTCTCCAGTATCATCACTATCATACACTGTCTCCAGTATCATCACTATCATACACTGTCTCCAGTATCATCACTATCATACACTGTCTCCAGTATCATCACTATCATACACTGTCTCCAGTATCATCACTATCATACACTGTCTCCAGTATCATCACTATCATACACTGTCTGTAGTATCATCACTATCATACACTGTCTGTAATATCATCACTATCATACACTGTCTCCAGTATCATCACTATCATACACTGTCTCCAGTATCATCACTATCATACACTGTCTGTAGTATCATCACTATCATACACTGTCTGTAATATCATCACTATCATACACTGTCTCCAGTATCATCACTATCATACACTGTCTGTAATATCATCACTATCATACACTGTCTCCAGTATCATCACTATCATACACTGTCTCCAGTATCATCACTATCATACACTGTCTGTAGTATCATCACTATCATACACTGTCTGTAATATCATCACTATCATACACTGTCTCCAGTATCATCACTATCATACACTGTCTCCAGTATCATCACTATCATACACTGTCTCCAGTATCATCACTATCATACACTGTCTGTAATATCATCACTATCATACACTGTCTCTAATATCATCACTATCATACACTGTCTGTAATATCATCACTATCATACACTGTCTCCAGTATCATCACTATCATACACTGTCTGTAATATCATCACTATCATACACTGTCTGTAATATCATCACTATCATACACTGTCTGTAATATCATCACTATCATACACTGTCTCCAGTATCATCACTATCATACACTGTCTCCAGTATCATCACTATCATACACTGTCTCCAGTATCATCACTATCATACACTGTCTCCAGTATCATCACTATCATACACTGTCTCCAGTATCATCACTATCATACACTGTCTGTAATATCATCACTATCATACACTGTCTCTAGTATCATCACTATCATACACTGTCTCCAGTATCATCACTATCATACACTGTCTGTAATGTCATCACTATCATACACTGTCTCCAGTATCATCACTATCATACACTGTCTCCAGTATCATCACTATCATACACTGTCTCCAGTATCATCACTATCATACACTGTCTGTAATGTCATCACTATCATACACTGTCTCCAGTATCATCACTATCATACACTGTCTGTAATATCATCACTATCATACACTGTCTCCAGTATCATCACTATCATACACTGTCTGTAGTATCATCACTATCATACACTGTCTGTAATATCATCACTATCATACACTGTCTCCAGTATCATCACTATCATACACTGTCTGTAATATCATCACTATCATACACTGTCTGTAATATCATCACTATCATACACTGTCTCCAGTATCATCACTATCATACACTGTCTCCAGTATCATCACTATCATACACTGTCTCCAGTATCATCACTATCATACACTGTCTCCAGTATCATCACTATCATACACTGTCTCCAGTATCATCACTATCATACACTGTCTCCAGTATCATCACTATCATACACTGTCTCCAGTATCTTCACTATCATACATTGTCTCCAGTATCATCACTATCATACACTGTCTGTAATATCATCACTATCATACACTGTCTCCAGTATCTTCACTATCATACACTGTCTCCAGTATCATCACTATCATACACTGTCTCCAGTATCATCACTATCATACACTGTCTCCAGTATCATCACTATCATACACTGTCTCCAGTATCATCACTATCATACACTGTCTGTAATATCATCACTATCATACACTGTCTCCAGTATCATCACTATCATACACTGTCTGTAATATCATCACTATCATACACTGTCTCCAGTATCATCACTATCATACACTGTCTCTAATATCATCACTATCATACACTGTCTCCAGTATCATCACTATCATACACTGTCTCTAATATCATCACTATCATACACTGTCTCCAGTATCATCACTATCATACACTGTCTCCAGTATCATCACTATCATACACTGTCTCCAGTATCATCACTATCATACACTGTCTCCAGTATCATCACTATCATACACTGTCTCCAGTATCATCACTATCATACGCTGTCTCTAGTATCATCACTATCATACACTGTCTCCAGTATCATCACTATCATACACTGTCTCCAGTATCATCACTATCATACACTGTCTCCAGTATCATCACTATCATACACTGTCTCCAGTATCATCACTATCATACACTGTCTCTAGTATCATCACTATCATACACTGTCTCCAGTATCATCACTATCATACACTGTCTCCAGTATCATCACTATCATACACTGTCTCCAGTATCATCACTATCATACACTGTCTCCAGTATCATCACTATCATACACTGTCTGTAATATCATCACTATCATACACTGTCTCCAGTATCATCACTATCATACACTGTCTCCAGTATCATCACTATCATACACTGTCTGTAATATCATCACTATCATACACTGTCTCCAGTATCTTCACTATCATACACTGTCTCCAGTATCATCACTATCATACACTGTCTCCAGTATCATCACTATCATACACTGTCTCCAGTATCATCACTATCATACACTGTCTCCAGTATCTTCACTATCATACACTGTCTCCAGTATCTTCACTATCATACACTGTCTCCAGTATCATCACTATCATACACTGTCTCCAGTATCATCACTATCATACACTGTCTCCAGTATCATCACTATCATACACTGTCTCCAGTATCATCACTATCATACACTGTCTCTAGTATCATCACTATCATACACTGTCTCCAGTATCATCACTATCATACACTGTCTCCAGTATCATCACTATCATACACTGTCTCCAGTATCATCACTATCATACACTGTCTCCAGTATCATCACTATCATACACTGTCTGTAATATCATCACTATCATACACTGTCTCCAGTATCATCACTATCATACACTGTCTCCAGTATCATCACTATCATACACTGTCTGTAATATCATCACTATCATACACTGTCTCCAGTATCTTCACTATCATACACTGTCTCCAGTATCATCACTATCATACACTGTCTCCAGTATCATCACTATCATACACTGTCTCCAGTATCATCACTATCATACACTGTCTCCAGTATCTTCACTATCATACACTGTCTCCAGTATCTTCACTATCATACACTGTCTCCAGTATCATCACTATCATACACTGTCTCCAGTATCATCACTATCATACACTGTCTCCAGTATCTTCACTATCATACACTGTCTCCAGTATCATCACTATCATACACTGTCTCCAGTATCTTCACTATCATACACTGTCTCCAGTATCATCACTATCATACACTGTCTGTAGTATCATCACTATCATACACTGTCTGTAATATCATCACTATCATACACTGTCTCCAGTATCATCACTATCATACACTGTCTGTAATATCATCACTATCATACGCTGTCTCCAGTATCATCACTATCATACGCTGTCTCCAGTATCATCACTATCATACACTGTCTCCAGTATCTTCACTATCATACACTGTCTCTAGTATCATCACTATCATACACTGTCTGTAATATCATCACTATCATACACTGTCTGTAATATCATCACTATCATACACTGTCTCCAGTATCATCACTATCATACACTGTCTGTAATATCATCACTATCATACGCTGTCTCCAGTATCATCACTATCATACGCTGTCTCCAGTATCATCACTATCATACACTGTCTCCAGTATCATCACTATCATACACTGTCTCCAGTATCATCACTATCATACACTGTCTCCAGTATCATCACTATCATACACTGTCTCCAGTATCATCACTATCATACACTGTCTGTAATATCATCACTATCATACACTGTCTCCAGTATCATCACTATCATACACTGTCTCCAGTATCTTCACTATCATACACTGTCTCCAGTATCATCACTATCATACACTGTCTCCAGTATCTTCACTATCATACACTGTCAGTATCAGTCACCACTTTTGTTAGTCTCTTGCTCATATCATTTGTTATCGCCATTATCAGGCTGTAGTTTAGTCTCTGGTCACACACAGGACTGGCTGACCCGTTATGGCTATCTGCCTCCGCCGGACCCCTACTCTGCACAGCAGCAAACACTGGATGGATTGAGGGAAGCCGTGAAGACGATGCAGAGGTTTGCAGGCCTGAGAGAGAGCGGGATCCTAGGTAATATTTGCTTTCCCTTGTGTCACTTGTCCAGGTACATGGCAGCCAGCGCTGTCCTGTGTCCTCTCTGACAACTCCTCATGTACCAAGTAATCCTGACACTGTAGTCATATTTGCATCTTGCTCTACACTGCAGATGAAGACACCGTTGCAATGATGCACAAACCTCGCTGTTCTCTTCCGGACATCATCGCAACGTCTGGCTATCAAAGACACCGCAGAAAACGATATGCCGTGACTGGGTCAGTGTGGCAGAAGAGACATCTGACCTGGAGGTAGGAGGCATGAAGGGGGGGTACAAGAATGTGCCATGGCTGCTATCTAATGGGTCTAAGCTGACCCCCAGTGACTCCCTGTGGAGTCCTGACAACCAGTAGGTCTGCTATTACAGACCTGCCTACTCTGTAAGCCCGAGGGATGTGTCTGTACATGGTTAGGCAGATTTGCCATTCACAGGCCAGGAAAGCTGGATGAGCACCTATGGGATCCATTCTAGCTTGTCCCCCAGATCCCATTACTGAATTGTGAACACAATATGATGATTTTACAGATGTTGTCGTATTTCGGAGGACATGTAGTGCCGAATTGCACACAGTCTAACGCCCCAGGAATCTTCTCTTACAGGGTGGAGAGTTTTCCAATTTCCCTCTCCCAAGACACCACAAGACAACTGATTGGGAGCGCACTGTCCTCATGGGGCCGGGAAAGCAACCTCCACTTCAGCGAGGCCGGGGCTGGGGACGCCGATCTACGTGTCAGCTTTGTGGAAGGAGCACACGGAGACGGATATCCATTTGATGGCCCGGGAGGTACTCTGGGTCATGCCTTCTTCCCCGGTGTAGGGCCCAGCGCCGGAGCCACTCATATGGACGCTGACGAGTCATGGACATATAATGGTAAGATTGGGTGGTGGGGCTGGAGACCCTCCAAGTGATTGGGCACAGGTGGCCATGTGACACCTATGTGCTAAGGGTTATCTTTTATTTGAAAGTTTCTTCCTTCCTTTTTTCTAAGAAATATAAGAGAAGTTGTTTTAGGAAGGAAGACGGGGGAGGGTGGTATTGTGCCACAATAGGGGATGGAGGCTACGCTGTAATGGAGAGCGGCCACCAAGCTTTAGTGAAATCACACCGCTGCTTGGGACATAACGAATCTATACGTACATAGGATTGCACCAGAGTGGGCTACATATCTTCTAGAGCACCATCAGTGAAGAGACTGGAGGTGGATCATGTACAGACCCTCTTATTATCTATATAGCACCATTAGTCCCATAGTGCTGTACATTATTATATTAGTCCCATAGTGCTGTACATTATTATATTAGTCCCATAGTGCTGTACATTATTATATTAGTCCCATAGTGCTGTACATTATTATATTATTCCCATGGTGCTCTGTACATTATTATATTATTCCCATGGTGCTCTGTACATTATTATATTAATCCCATGGTGCTCTGTACATTATTATATTAATCCCATGGTGCTCTGTACATTATTATATTAATCCCATGATGATCTGTACATTATTATATTAATCCCATGGTGCTCTGTACATTATTATATTACTCCCATGGTGCTCTGTACATTATTATATTAATCCCATGGTGCTCTGTACATTATTATATTAATCCCATGGTGCTCTGTACATTATTATATTAATCCCATGGTGCTGTACATTATTATATTAATCCCATGGTGCTCTGTACATTATATTAATCCCATGATGATCTGTACATTATTATATTAATTCCATGGTGCTCTGTACATTATTATATTAATCCCATGGTGCTCTGTACATTATTATATTAATCCCATGGTGCTCTGTACATTATATTAATCCCATGATGATCTGTACATTATTATATTAATTCCATGGTGCTCTGTACATTATTATATTAATCCCATGGTGCTCTGTACATTATTATATTAATCCCATGGTGCTCTGTACATTATTATATTATTCCCATGGTGCTCTGTACATTATTATATTAATCCCATGGTGCTGTACATTATTATATTAATCCCATGGTGCTCTGTACATTATTATATTAATCCCATGGTGCTCTGTACATTAGTCTATTAATCCCATGGTGCTGTACATTATTATATTAATCCCATGGTGCTGTACATTATTATATTAATCCCATGGTGCTGTACATTATTATATTAATCCCATGGTGCTGTACATTATTATATTAATCCCATGGTGCTCTGTACATTATTATATTAATCCCATGGTGCTCTGTACATTATTATATTAATCCCATGGTGTTCTGTACATTATTATATTAATCCCATGGTGCTCTGTACATTATTATATTAATCCCATGGTGCTGTACATTATTATATTAATCCCATGGTGCTGTACATTATTATATTAATCCCATGGTGCTCTGTACATTATTATATTAATCCCATGGTGCTCTGTACATTATTATATTAATCCCATGGTGCTCTGTACATTATTATATTAATCCCATGGTGCTCTGTACATTATTATATTAATCCCATGGTGCTGTACATTATTATATTAATCCCATGGTGCTCTGTACATTATTATATTAATCCCATGGTGCTCTGTACATTATTATATTAATCCCATGGTGCTGTACATTATTATATTAATCCCATGGCGCTCTGTACATTATTATATTAATCCCATGGCGCTCTGTACATTATTATATTAATCCCATGGCGCGCTGTACATTATTATATTAATCCCATGGTGCTCTGTACATTATTATATTAATCCCATGTTGCTCTGTACATTATTATATTAATCCCATGGTGCTCTGTACATTATTATATTAATCCCATGGTGCTCTGTACATTATTATATTAATCCCATGGTGCTCTGTACATTATTATATTAATCCCATGGTGCTCTGTACATTATTATATTAATCCCATGGTGCTCTGTACATTATTATATTAATCCCATGGTGCTCTGTACATTATTATATTAATCCCATGGTGCTCTGTACATTATTATATTAATCCCATGGTGCTGTACATTATTATATTAATCCCATGGTGCTCTGTACATTATTATATTAATCCCATGGTGCTGTACATTATTATATTAATCCCATGATGCTGAACATTATTATATTAATCCCATGGTGCTCTGTACATTATTATATTAATCCCGTGGTGCTCTGTACATTATTATATTAATCCTATGGTGCTCTGTACATTATTATATTAATCCCATGGTGTTCTGTACATTATTATATTAATCCCATGGTGCTGTACATTATTATATTAATCCCATGGTGTTCTGTACATTATTATATTAATCCCATGGTGCTCTGTACATTATTATATTAATCCCATAGTGCTGTACATTATTATATTAATCCCATGATGCTGAACATTATTATATTAATCCCATGGTGCTCTATACATTATTATATTAATCCCATGGTGCTCTGTACATTATTATATTAATCCCATGGTGCTCTGTACATTATTATATTAATCCCATGGTGCTCTGTACATTATTATATTAATCCCATGGTGCTCTGTACATTATTATATTAATTCCATGGTGCTGTACATTATTATATTAATCCCATGGTGCTCTGTACATTATTATATTAATCCCATGGTGCTCTGTACATTATTATATTACTCCCATGGTGCTCTGTACATTATTATATTAATCCCATGGTGCTCTGTACATTATTATATTAATCCCATGGTGCTGTACATTATTATATTAATCCCATGGTGCTCTGTACATTATTATATTAATCCCATGGTGTTCTGTACATTATTATATTAATCCCATGGTGCTGTACATTATTATATTAATCCCATGGTGCTGTACATTATTATATTAATCCCATGGTGCTCTGTACATTATTATATTAATCCCATGGTGCTGTACATTATTATATTAATCCCATGGTGCTGTACATTATTATATTAATCCCATGGCGCTCTGTACATTATTATATTAATCCCATGGCGCTCTGTACATTATTATATTAATCCCATGGCGCTCTGTACATTATTATATTAATCCCATGGTGCTCTGTACATTATTATATTAATCCCATGGTGCTCTGTACATTATTATATTAATCCCATGGTGCTCTGTACATTATTATATTAATCCCATGGTGCTCTGTACATTATTATATTAATCCCATGATGCTGAACATTATTATATTAATCCCATGGTGCTCTATACATTATTATATTAATCCCATGGTGCTCTGTACATTATTATATTAATCCCATGGTGCTCTGTACATTATTATATTAATCCCATGGTGCTCTGTACATTATTATATTAATCCCATGGTGCTCTGTACATTATTATATTAATCCCATGGTGCTCTGTACATTATTATATTAATCCCATGGTGCTCTGTACATTATTATATTAATCCCATGGTGCTCTGTACATTATTATATTAATCCCATGGTGCTCTGTACATTATTATATTAATCCCATGGTGCTCTGTACATTATTATATTAATCCCATGGTGCTCTGTACATTATTATATTAATCCCATGGTGCTCTGTACATTATTATATTAATCCCATGGTGCTCTGTACATTATTATATTAATCCCATGGTGCTCTGTACATTATTATATTAATCCCATGGTGCTCTGTACATTATTATATTAATCCCATGGTGCTCTGTACATTATTATATTAATCCCATGGTGCTCTGTACATTATTATATTAATCCCATGGTGCTCTGTACATTATTATATTAATCCCATGGTGTTCTGTACATTATTATATTAATCCCATGGTGCTCTGTACATTATTATATTAATCCCATGGTGCTGTACATTATTATATTAATCCCATGGTGCTCTGTACATTATTATATTAATCCCATGGTGCTCTGTACATTATTATATTAATCCCATGGTGCTCTGTACATTATTATATTAATCCCATGGTGTTCTGTACATTATTATATTAATCCCATGGTGCTCTGTACATTATTATATTAATCCCATAGTGCTGTACATTATTATATTAATCCCATAGCACAGTGGGGTAGAGGGCCCGGCCCACAAGAGCTTACAGTACATGAGGGGAGAGGTGTGGATAAGGTCAGAGATACAGCGCCTTGCTAAAGTATTCGTCCCCTTGAATTTTTCATCCTTTTGCCCCATTTCAGGCTTCAAATATAAAAATATCAAATTTTAATTTTGGGGGGAAGAATCAACAAGTGGGAGACAAGTGGGAACAAATGGGAACAAGTGGGAGACAAATGGGGGACAAGTGGGAGACAAGTGGGAGGAAAGTGGGGGACAAGTGGGGGACAAGTGGGAGACAAATGGGGGACAAGTGGGAGACAAGTGGGAACAAATGGGGACAAGTGGGAGACAAGTGGGGGACAAGTGGGAGACAAATGGGGGACAAGTGGGGGACAAGTGGGAACAAGTGGGGGACAAGTGGGAGACTAGTGGGGGACAAATGGGAGACAAATGGGAACAAGTGGGGGACAAGTGGGAACAAATGGGGGACAAGTGGGAGACAAGTGGGAACAAATGGGGGACAAGTGGGAGACAAGTGGGAACAAGTGGGGGACAAGTGGGAGACAAGTGGGGGACAAGTGGGAGACAAGTGGGAGACAAGTGGGAGGAAAGTGGGAACAAGTGGGGGGCAAGTGGGAACAAGTGGGGGGCAAGTGGGAGGAAAGTGGGAGACAAATGGGAGACAAGTGGGAGGAAAGTGGGAGACAAGTGGGGGGCAAGTGGGAACAAGTGGGAGACAAGTGGGGGACAAGTGGGAGACAAATGGGAGACAAGTGGGAGGAAAGTGGGAGGAAAGTGGGAGACAAGTGGGGGGCAAGTGGGAGACAAGTGGGAACAAGTGGGAGACAAGTGGGGGGCAAGTGGGAGACAAGTGGGAACAAGTGGGAGACAAATGGGAGACAAGTGGGAGGAAAGTGGGAGGAAAGTGGGAGACAAGTGGGGGGCAAGTGGGAGACAAGTGGGAACAAGTGGGAGACAAGTGGGAGACAAGTGGGGGACAAGTGGGGGGCAAGTGGGAGACAAGTGGGAACAAGTGGGAGACAAGTGGGAGACAAGTGGGAGGAAAGTGGGAGGAAAGTGGGAGACAAGTGGGAGACAAGTGGGAGGAAAGTGGGAGACAAGTGGGAGACAAGTGGGGGACAAGTGGGGGGGTGGAAGGAAAGTTATGGGATATTTTAAACTTTTTTTAACAAATAAAAAACTGAGCAGTGGGGCGAGCAATATTATTCGTCCCCTTTCATTTCCCTCCATTCGGTTCAGTGAGGTCTCTGAATGATCCAATGTTGTCCAATGACTGATGACGACGATGGGGGAGGGGAGGGGGGGGGGGGACGAGTTGTTACCGTCCAGTCCCTTCTGGCCTAATTCTGGTCTGTGCACTTTAGAGTTGCACTTATGACGATGACCTGACTACTCATCGCCAACAGTACATGGCAGTCCCATCATACAGGACATGGCGGTCCCATCATAAATAACATGGCGATCCCATCATACAGGACATGGCGGTCCCATCATAAATAACATGGCGATCCCATCATACAGGACATGGCGATCCCATCATACAGGACATGGCGGTCCCATCATAAATAACATGACGGTCCCATCATACAGGACATGGCGATCCCATCATACAGGACATGGCGGTCCCATCATACACGACATGGCGGTCCCATCATACACGACATGGCGGTCCCATCATACACGACATGGCGGTCCCATCATACAGGACATGGCGGTCCCATCATACACGACATGGTGGTCCCATCATACACGACATGGCGGTCCCATCATACACGACATGGCGGTCCCATCATACACGACATGACGGTCCCATCATACACGACATGACGGTCCCATCATACATGACATGGCGGTCCCATCATACAGGACATGGCGGTCCCATCATACAGGACATGGTAATCCCATCATAAATAACATGGCGATCCCATCATACAGGACATGGCGGTCCCATCATAAATAACATGACGATCCCATCATAAATAACATGACGATCCCATCATACACGACATGGCGGTCCCATCATACACGACATGGCGGTCCCATCATACACGACATGGCGGTCCCATCATACAGGACATGGCGGTCCCATCATACAGGACATGGCGGTCCCATCATACAGGACATGGCGGTCCCATCATACAGGACATGGCGGTCCCATCATAAATAACATGGCGATCCCATCATACACGACATGGCGGTCCCATCATACAGGACATGGCGGTCCCATCATACAGGACATGGCGGTCCCATCATACAGGACATGGCGGTCCCATCATACAGGACATGGCGGTCCCATCATACAGGACATGGCGGTCCCATCATACAGGACATGGCGGTCCCATCATACAGGACATGGCGGTCCCATCATACAGGACATGGCGGTCCCATCATACAGGACATGGCGGTCCCATCATACACGACATGGCGGTCCCATCATACACGACATGGCGGTCCCATCATACAGGACATGGCGTTCCCATCATACAGGACATGGCGGTCCCATCATACAGGACATGGCGGTCCCATCATACACGACATGGCGGTCCCATCATACACGTTGTGGCGGTCCCATCATACAGGACATGGCGGTCCCATCATACACGACATGGCGGTCCCATCATACACGTTGTGGCGGTCCCATCATACAGGACATGGCGGTCCCATCATACACGACATGGCGGTCCCATCATACACGTTGTGGCGGTCCCATCATACAGGACATGGCGGTCCCATCATACACGTTGTGGCGGTCCCATCATACAGGACATGGCGGTCCCATTATATAGGACATGGCGATCCCATCATACAGGACATGGCGATCCCATCATACACGTTGTGGCGGTCCCATCATACAGGACATGGCGGTCCCATTATATAGGACATGGCGATCCCATCATACAGGACATGGCGATCCCATCATACACGTTGTGGCGGTCCCATCATACAGGACATGGCGGTCCCATTATATAGGACATGGCGATCCCATCATACAGGACATGGCGATCCCATCATACACGTTGTGGCGGTCCCATCATACAGGACATGGCGGTCCCATCATACACGACATGGCGGTCCCATCATACAGGACATGGCGATCCCATCATACACGTTGTGGCGGTCCCATCATACAGGACATGGCGGTCCCATCATACAGGACATGGTAATCCCATCATAAATAACATGGCGGTCCCATCATACAGGACATGGCGGTCCCATTATATAGGACATGGCGATCCCATCATACAGGACATGGCGATCCCATCATACACGTTGTGGTGGTCCCATCATACAGGACATGGCGGTCCCATCATACACGTTGTGGCGGTCCCATCATACAGGACATGGCGGTCCCATTATATAGGACATGGCGATCCCATCATACAGGACATGGCGATCCCATCATACACGTTGTGGCGGTCCCATCATACAGGACATGGCGGTCCCATCATACACGACATGGCGGTCCCATCATACAGGACATGGCGATCCCATCATACACGTTGTGGCGGTCCCATCATACAGGACATGGCGGTCCCATCATACAGGACATGGTAATCCCATCATAAATAACATGGCGATCCCATCATACACGACATGGCGGTCCCATCATACATGTCATGGCGGTCCCATCATACACGACATGGCGGTCCCATCATACACGACATGGCGGTCCCATCATACATGTCATGGCAGTCCCATCATACATGAAGACTTTACCGTGGTCAGCTCCACCACACAGTCACGAGGTTTTGTTTCTTCTGTTGTAGCCGCCGAGGGGACGGATCTATTTGCGGTGGCCGTGCATGAGTTTGGCCATTCTCTGGGACTGTCTCATTCATCTGCAGAGAATTCCATTATGAAGCCGTACTACCAGGGGTCTTTGGGCGAGCACCGCAGGTACAGGCTCCCTCCAGACGACGTGCAGGGCATCCAGGCGTTGTACGGTGAGGACTGACTCCATCGCTCGCCTCTCCACACCCCTCGGGCACACAGATCATTTTATTCTCTCACACAGGGAGAAGAATCGTCCACCCCGGAGCAGAGATTCCTCCTCCTGCACCCACTCAGCACTTTATTCCGCCCCGAGGGCCTACATACCGGTATGAGATCTTGTCATGTACACCTGACCACGAGATGTAATCTCCTAAATGACCAGACGCTAAAATAATGCTGGCGGGAGCGAAACCCAACAACGGTGAAGACCCTCCCTGTACAGGACTCTGTATGGAGCACCTACCATCCCCCACTGCACCCTCCTGCCATGCATCCCTGGTCCCCTCCACCACACCATGGACTGCAGTCCTGATTATAATCCCCAATATTTCTCTCTTCCTTCTCCTACAGTCCTGACTCTTCTTTACGACTTTCTAAACCCCATTCTACGTTTCTCACCAGGCCCCGAGCCCCATATCCAGACCGCTGCTCCACGCACTTTGATGCTGTGGCCAACATTCGAGGAGAGGTTTTCTTCTTTAAGAGTAAGTGTCACTTTGGCTGGGGGTTACAGTGTGCGCGCTCCTTCATCTTAACCAATATTCCCCATTCCTGCCTCCGCAGATCGGTACTTTTGGCGGGTACAAGCTACTAGGCAACTGGTGTCTCTAAACCCGGCCCATCTTGACCGCTTCTGGCTGGGACTGCCCCCCGATCTGCCCAGGGTGGATGCAGTGTACGAAAGGGCCAATGACAGCAAAATCGTGTTCATTGCAGGTAAGGGGCCATGTGACCCAGGAGGTGTTTAGTGACCGCCACATTCTGTATAATGATGCCCCCGGCCCGCAGGATAAACCTCCACCTGCTACTTGGTCAGCGCTAGAGGTCGGTCCTCAGGATTACTGCTCTGTGTTGGGATCTCTACCCTCCACTTGCAACTTGAAGGCGCATCCACTCCAATCCTGTTTCTGACATCAATGGGACCGATGAGCTGGAGAAGCCGATGAGCTCAGGACTCGGCCGCAGAGGGCACTGACCAACAGCTTCTGTAAGGAAGGATCTGAGGGCTGATGTGGACAGTGACTGAAGTAGCCGCTTTCTTGTTCTCCTTCCAGGAAGCCATTACTGGGTGTTTAAGGACACGGCGGTGGATCCCGGGTACCCCCGGCCCCTCTCCGATTTTGGGTTGAACACTAATGAAGTAGACGGAGCCTTTGTTTGGAAGCACAATAAGAAGACGTACTTCTTCAGACACAACCGCTACTGGAGGTTTGATGAGCAGCTTGGGAGGATGGATCCTGGATATCCTCGTGACAGTAACCTATGGCTAGGGCTGCCCGGGGACGTGGACGACATGATCAGCTGGACAGACGGTGAGTATTAGCAGACACCAGGTGACATGACGTGACTCCACACCGTGGTCAGTGATGGTAAAGAGCCACATCTTATCCTCTACTCACCTCCAGAGCTGCAATCCTAACAGTTTACAGGATTTATCTACCAAGTCTGAGCACCAGAATCCAATGTCATAACAATAAATGCTGGTAAAGAGCATAAAGCAGTCCCCCGCCCGGCCCAACGTGGATTCATCGCCATCACGTCAGGAGTTGTGGCCCTCCGCTGCTCTGACCACTGTGGCCGTCCACCCCTCTGCTACAAATCCTAAAGAAGCTTCTACAGCCACGACTCTGGTAACCATAGACTTCTAACTGTACTCCGGTAACCATAGACTTCTAACTGTACTCAGTAACCATAGACACAGCCGACTGTACGCTTCTAACTGTACTCCGGTAACCATAGACACAGCCGACTGTACGCTTCTAACTGTACTCCGGTAACCATAGACACATCCGACTGTACGCTTCTAACTATACTCCGGTAACCATAGACACATCCGACTGTACGCTTCTAACTGTACTCCAGTAACCATAGACACAGCCGACTGTACGCTTATAACTGTACTCCGGTAACCATAGACACATCCGACTGTACGCTTCTAACTATACTCCGGTAACCATAGACACAGCCGACTGTACGCTTCTAACTGTACTCCGGTAACCATAGACACAGCCGACTGTACGCTTCTAACTATACTCCGGTAACCATAGACACAGCTGACTGTACGCTTCTAACTATACTCCGGTAACCATAGACACAGCCGACTGTACGCTTCTAACTGTACTCCGGTAACCATAGACACATCCGACTGTACGCTTCTAACTGTACTCCGGTAACCATAGACACAGCCGACTGTACGCTTCTAACTGTACTCCGGTAACCATAGACACATCCGACTGTACGCTTCTAACTGTACTCCGGTAACCATAGACACATCCGACTGTACGCTTCTAACTGTACTCCGGTAACCATAGACACAGCCGACTGTACGCTTATAACTGTACTCCGTAACCATAGACACAGCCGACTGTACGCTTATAACTGTACTCCGGTAACCATAGACACAGCCGACTGTACGCTTCTAACTATACTCCGGTAACCATAGACACAGCCGACTGTACGCTTCTAACTGTACTCCGGTAACCATAGACACATCCGACTGTACGCTTCTAACTGTACTCCGGTAACCATAGACACAGCCGACTGTACGCTTCTAACTGTACTCCGGTAACCATAGACACATCCGACTGTACGCTTCTAACTGTACTCCGGTAACCATAGACACATCCGACTGTACGCTTCTAACTGTACTCCGGTAACCATAGACACAGCCGACTGTACGCTTCTAACTGTACTCCGTAACCATAGACACAGCCGACTGTACGCTTATAACTGTACTCCGTAACCATAGACACAGCCGACTGTACGCTTATAACTGTACTCAGTAACCATAGACACAGCCGACTGTACGCTTATAACTGTACTCCGGTAACCATAGACACAGCCGACTGTACGCTTCTAACTGTACTCCGGTAACCATAGACACATCCGACTGTACGCTTCTAACTGTACTCCGGTAACCATAGACACAGCCGACTGTACGCTTCTAACTGTACTCCGGTAACCATAGACACATCCGACTGTACGCTTCTAACTGTACTCCGGTAACCATAGACACAGCCGACTGTACGCTTATAACTGTACTCAGTAACCATAGACATAGCCGACTGTACGCTTATAACTGTACTCCGGTAACCATAGACACAGCCGACTGTACGCTTCTAACTGTACTCCGGTAACCATAGACACATCCGACTGTACGCTTCTAACTGTACTCCGGTAACCATAGACAGATCCGACTGTACGCTTCTAACTGTACTCAGTAACCATAGACACAGCCGACTGTACGCTTCTAACTGTACTCCGGTAACCATAGACACAGCCGACTGTACGCTTATCACTGTACTCAGTAACCATAGACACATCCGACTGTACGCTTCTAACTGTACTCCGGTAACCATAGACACAGCCGACCGTACACTTCTAACTGTACTCAGTAACCATAGACACATCCGACTGTACGCTTATAACTGTACTCCGGTAACCATAGACACATCCGACTGTACGCTTATAACTGTACTCCGGTAACCATAGACACAGCCGACTGTACGCTTCTAACTGTACTCCGGTAACCATAGACACATCCGACTGTACGCTTCTAACTGTACTCCGGTAACCATAGACACAGCCGACTGTACGCTTCTAACTGTACTCCGTAACCATAGACACAGCCGACTGTACGCTTATAACTGTACTCCGTAACCATAGACACAGCCGACTGTACGCTTATAACTGTACTCAGTAACCATAGACACAGCCGACTGTACGCTTATAACTGTACTCCGGTAACCATAGACACAGCCGACTGTACGCTTCTAACTATACTCCGGTAACCATAGACACAGCCGACTGTACGCTTCTAACTGTACTCAGTAACCATAGACACAGCCGACTGTACGCTTATAACTGTACTCCGGTAACCATAGACACATCCGTCTGTACGCTTATAACTGTACTCAGTAACCATAGACACAGCCGACTGTACGCTTCTAACTGTACTCCGGTAACCATAGACACAGCCGACTGTACGCTTATAACTGTACTCCGGTAACCATAGACACAGCCAACTGTACGCTTATAACTGTACTCCGGTAACCATAGACACAGCCGACTGTACGCTTATAACTGTACTCCGGTAACCATAGACACAGCCGACTGTACGCTTCTAACTGTACTCCGGTAACCATAGACACAGCCGACTGTACGCTTCTAACTGTACTCCGGTAACCATAGACACAGCCGACTGTACGCTTCTAACTATACTCCGGTAACCATAGACACAGCCGACTGTACGCTTATAACTGTACTCAGTAACCATAGACATAGCCGACTGTACGCTTATAACTGTACTCCGGTAACCATAGACACAGCCGACTGTACGCTTCTAACTGTACTCCGGTAACCATAGACACATCCGACTGTACGCTTCTAACTGTACTCCGGTAACCATAGACAGATCCGACTGTACGCTTCTAACTGTACTCAGTAACCATAGACACAGCCGACTGTACGCTTCTAACTGTACTCCGGTAACCATAGACACAGCCGACTGTACGCTTATCACTGTACTCAGTAACCATAGACACATCCGACTGTACGCTTCTAACTGTACTCCGGTAACCATAGACACAGCCGACCGTACACTTCTAACTGTACTCAGTAACCATAGACACATCCGACTGTACGCTTATAACTGTACTCCGGTAACCATAGACACATCCGACTGTACGCTTATAACTGTACTCCGGTAACCATAGACACAGCCGACTGTACGCTTATAACTGTACTCAGTAACCATAGACACAGCCGACTGTACGCTTATAACTGTACTCAGTAACCATAGACACAGCCGACTGTACGCTTCTAACTGTACTCCGGTAACCATAGACACAGCCGACTGTACGCTTCTAACTATACTCCGGTAACCATAGACACAGCCGACTGTACGCTTCTAACTGTACTCCGGTAACCATAGACACAGCCGACTGTACGCTTCTAACTGTACTCCGGTAACCATAGACACATCCGACTGTACGCTTCTAACTGTACTCCAGTAACCATAGACAGATCCGACTGTACGCTTCTAACTGTACTCCGGTAACCATAGACACAGCCGACTGTACGCTTATAACTGTACTCCGGTAACCATAGACACAGCCGACTGTACGCTTCTAACTATACTCCGGTAACCATAGACACAGCCGACTGTACGCTTATAACTGTACTCCGGTAACCATAGACACAGCCGACTGTACGCTTCTAACTGTACTCCGGTAACCATAGACACAGCCGACTGTACGCTTCTAACTGTACTCCGGTAACCATAGACACAGCCGACTGTACGCTTATAACTGTACTCCGGTAACCATAGACACAGCCGACTGTACGCTTCTAACTATACTCCGGTAACCATAGACACAGCCGACTGTACGCTTATAACTGTACTCCGGTAACCATAGACACAGCCGACCGTACGCTTATAACTGTACTCCGGTAACCATAGACACAGCCGACCGTACGCTTATAACTGTACTCCGGTAACCATAGACACAGCCGACCGTACGCTTATAACTGTACTCCGGTAACCATAGACACAGCCGACCGTACGCTTATAACTGTACTCAGTAACCATAGACACAGCCGACCGTACGCTTCTAACTGTACTCAGTAACCATAGACACAGCCGACTGTACGCTTATAACTGTACTCCGGTAACCATAGACACATCCGACTGTACGCTTCTAACTGTACTCCGGTAACCATAGACACAGCCGACTGTACGCTTCTAACTGTACTCCGGTAACCATAGACACATCCGACTGTACGCTTCTAACTGTACTCCGGTAACCATAGACACAGCCGACTGTACGCTTATAACTGTACTCAGTAACCATAGACATAGCCGACTGTACGCTTATAACTGTACTCCGGTAACCATAGACACAGCCGACTGTACGCTTCTAACTGTACTCCGGTAACCATAGACACATCCGACTGTACGCTTCTAACTGTACTCCGGTAACCATAGACAGATCCGACTGTACGCTTCTAACTGTACTCAGTAACCATAGACACAGCCGACTGTACGCTTCTAACTGTACTCCGGTAACCATAGACACAGCCGACTGTACGCTTATCACTGTACTCAGTAACCATAGACACATCCGACTGTACGCTTCTAACTGTACTCCGGTAACCATAGACACAGCCGACCGTACACTTCTAACTGTACTCAGTAACCATAGACACATCCGACTGTACGCTTATAACTGTACTCCGGTAACCATAGACACATCCGACTGTACGCTTATAACTGTACTCCGGTAACCATAGACACAGCCGACTGTACGCTTCTAACTGTACTCCGGTAACCATAGACACATCCGACTGTACGCTTCTAACTGTACTCCGGTAACCATAGACACAGCCGACTGTACGCTTCTAACTGTACTCCGTAACCATAGACACAGCCGACTGTACGCTTATAACTGTACTCCGTAACCATAGACACAGCCGACTGTACGCTTATAACTGTACTCAGTAACCATAGACACAGCCGACTGTACGCTTATAACTGTACTCCGGTAACCATAGACACAGCCGACTGTACGCTTCTAACTATACTCCGGTAACCATAGACACAGCCGACTGTACGCTTCTAACTGTACTCAGTAACCATAGACACAGCCGACTGTACGCTTATAACTGTACTCCGGTAACCATAGACACATCCGTCTGTACGCTTATAACTGTACTCAGTAACCATAGACACAGCCGACTGTACGCTTCTAACTGTACTCCGGTAACCATAGACACAGCCGACTGTACGCTTATAACTGTACTCCGGTAACCATAGACACAGCCAACTGTACGCTTATAACTGTACTCCGGTAACCATAGACACAGCCGACTGTACGCTTATAACTGTACTCCGGTAACCATAGACACAGCCGACTGTACGCTTCTAACTGTACTCCGGTAACCATAGACACAGCCGACTGTACGCTTCTAACTGTACTCCGGTAACCATAGACACAGCCGACCGTACACTTCTAACTGTACTCAGTAACCATAGACACATCCGACTGTACGCTTATAACTGTACTCCGGTAACCATAGACACATCCGACTGTACGCTTATAACTGTACTCCGGTAACCATAGACACAGCCGACTGTACGCTTATAACTGTACTCAGTAACCATAGACACAGCCGACTGTACGCTTATAACTGTACTCAGTAACCATAGACACAGCCGACTGTACGCTTCTAACTGTACTCCGGTAACCATAGACACAGCCGACTGTACGCTTCTAACTATACTCCGGTAACCATAGACACAGCCGACTGTACGCTTCTAACTGTACTCCGGTAACCATAGACACAGCCGACTGTACGCTTCTAACTGTACTCCGGTAACCATAGACACATCCGACTGTACGCTTCTAACTGTACTCCGGTAACCATAGACACAGCCGACTGTACGCTTATAACTGTACTCCGGTAACCATAGACACAGCCGACTGTACGCTTCTAACTATACTCCGGTAACCATAGACACAGCCGACTGTACGCTTATAACTGTACTCCGGTAACCATAGACACAGCCGACTGTACGCTTCTAACTGTACTCCGGTAACCATAGACACAGCCGACTGTACGCTTCTAACTGTACTCCGGTAACCATAGACACAGCCGACTGTACGCTTATAACTGTACTCCGGTAACCATAGACACAGCCGACTGTACGCTTCTAACTATACTCCGGTAACCATAGACACAGCCGACTGTACGCTTATAACTGTACTCCGGTAACCATAGACACAGCCGACCGTACGCTTATAACTGTACTCCGGTAACCATAGACACAGCCGACCGTACGCTTATAACTGTACTCCGGTAACCATAGACACAGCCGACCGTACGCTTATAACTGTACTCCGGTAACCATAGACACAGCCGACCGTACGCTTATAACTGTACTCAGTAACCATAGACACAGCCGACCGTACGCTTCTAACTGTACTCAGTAACCATAGACACAGCCGACTGTACGCTTATAACTGTACTCCGGTAACCATAGACACATCCGACTGTACGCTTATAACTGTACTCCGGTAACCATAGACACAGCCGACTGTACGCTTATAACTGTACTCAGTAACCATAGACACAGCCGACTGTACGCTTACAACTGTACTCAGTAACCATAGACACAGCCGACTGTACGCTTCTAACTGTACTCCGGTAACCATAGACACAGCCGACTGTACGCTTCTAACTATACTCCGGTAACCATAGACACAGCCGACTGTACGCTTCTAACTGTACTCCGGTAACCATAGACACAGCCGACTGTACGCTTCTAACTGTACTCCGTAACCATAGACACATCCGACCGTACGCTTCTAACTGTACTCCGGTAACCATAGACACAGCCGACTGTACGCTTATAACTGTACTCCGGTAACCATAGACACAGCCGACTGTACGCTTATAACTGTACTCAGTAACCATAGACACATCCGACCGTACGCTTCTAACTGTACTCCGGTAACCATAGACACAGCCGACTGTACGCTTCTAACTGTACTCAGTAACCATAGACACAGCCGACTGTACGCTTCTAACTGTACTCCGTAACCATAGACACATCCGACCGTACGCTTCTAACTGTACTCCGTAACCATAGACACATCCGACCGTACGCTTCTAACTGTACTCAGTAACCATAGACACAGCCGACCGTACGCTTATAACTGTACTCAGTAACCATAGACACAGCCGACTGTACGCTTATAACTGTACTCCGGTAACCATAGACACATCCGTCTGTACGCTTATAACTGTACTCAGTAACCATAGACACAGCCGACTGTACGCTTCTAACTGTACTCCGGTAACCATAGACACAGCCGACTGTACGCTTCTAACTGTACTCAGTAACCATAGACACATCCGACTGTACGCTTTTAACTGTACTCCGGTAACCATAGACACATCCGACTGTACGCTTCTAACTGTACTCCGTAACCATAGACACATCCGACCGTACGCTTCTAACTGTACTCCGGTAACCATAGACACAGCCGACTGTACGCTTATAACTGTACTCCGGTAACCATAGACACAGCCGACTGTACGCTTATAACTGTACTCAGTAACCATAGACACATCCGACCGTACGCTTCTAACTGTACTCCGGTAACCATAGACACAGCCGACTGTACGCTTCTAACTGTACTCAGTAACCATAGACACAGCCGACTGTACGCTTCTAACTGTACTCCGTAACCATAGACACATCCGACCGTACGCTTCTAACTGTACTCCGTAACCATAGACACATCCGACCGTACGCTTCTAACTGTACTCAGTAACCATAGACACAGCCGACCGTACGCTTATAACTGTACTCAGTAACCATAGACACAGCCGACTGTACGCTTATAACTGTACTCCGGTAACCATAGACACATCCGTCTGTACGCTTATAACTGTACTCAGTAACCATAGACACAGCCGACTGTACGCTTCTAACTGTACTCCGGTAACCATAGACACAGCCGACTGTACGCTTCTAACTGTACTCAGTAACCATAGACACATCCGACTGTACGCTTTTAACTGTACTCCGGTAACCATAGACACATCCGACTGTACGCTTCTAACTGTACTCCGTAACCATAGACACATCCGACCGTACGCTTCTAACTGTACTCAGTAACCATAGACACATCCGACCGTACGCTTATAACTGTACTCCGGTAACCATAGACACATCCGACTGTACGCTTCTAACTGTACTCCGGTAACCATAGACACAGCCGACTGTACGCTTATAACTGTACTCCGTAACCATAGACACATCCGACCGTACGCTTCTAACTGTACTCCGGTAACCATAGACACAGCCGACTGTACGCTTCTAACTGTACTCAGTAACCATAGACACATCCGACTGTACGCTTATAACTGTACTCTGGTAACCATAGACACAGCCGACTGTACGCTTATAACTGTACTCAGTAACCATAGACACAGCCGACTGTACGCTTATAACTGTACTCCGTAACCATAGACACATCCGACCGTACGCTTCTAACTGTACTCCGTAACCATAGACACAGCCGACTGTACGCTTATAACTGTACTCAGTAACCATAGACACAGCCGACTGTACGCTTATAACTGTACTCCGGTAACCATAGACACATCCGTCTGTACGCTTCTAACTGTACTCCGGTAACCATAGACACATCCGACTGTACGCTTATAACTGTACTCCGGTAACCATAGACACAGCCGACTGTACGCTTATAACTGTACTCCGTAACCATAGACACAGCCGACTGTACGCTTATAACTGTACTCCGGTAACCATAGACACATCCGTCTGTACGCTTATAACTGTACTCAGTAACCATAGACACAGCCGACTGTACGCTTCTAACTATACTCCGGTAACCATAGACACAGCCGACTGTACGCTTATAACTGTACTCCGGTAACCATAGACACAGCCGACCGTACGCTTATAACTGTACTCCGGTAACCATAGACACAGCCGACCGTACGCTTATAACTGTACTCCGGTAACCATAGACACAGCCGACCGTACGCTTATAACTGTACTCCGGTAACCATAGACACAGCCGACCGTACGCTTATAACTGTACTCCGGTAACCATAGACACAGCCGACCGTACGCTTATAACTGTACTCAGTAACCATAGACACAGCCGACCGTACGCTTCTAACTGTACTCAGTAACCATAGACACAGCCGACTGTACGCTTATAACTGTACTCCGGTAACCATAGACACATCCGACTGTACGCTTCTAACTGTACTCCGGTAACCATAGACACAGCCGACTGTACGCTTCTAACTGTACTCCGGTAACCATAGACACATCCGACTGTACGCTTCTAACTGTACTCCGGTAACCATAGACACAGCCGACTGTACGCTTATAACTGTACTCAGTAACCATAGACATAGCCGACTGTACGCTTATAACTGTACTCCGGTAACCATAGACACAGCCGACTGTACGCTTCTAACTGTACTCCGGTAACCATAGACACATCCGACTGTACGCTTCTAACTGTACTCCGGTAACCATAGACAGATCCGACTGTACGCTTCTAACTGTACTCAGTAACCATAGACACAGCCGACTGTACGCTTCTAACTGTACTCCGGTAACCATAGACACAGCCGACTGTACGCTTATCACTGTACTCAGTAACCATAGACACATCCGACTGTACGCTTCTAACTGTACTCCGGTAACCATAGACACAGCCGACCGTACACTTCTAACTGTACTCAGTAACCATAGACACATCCGACTGTACGCTTATAACTGTACTCCGGTAACCATAGACACATCCGACTGTACGCTTATAACTGTACTCCGGTAACCATAGACACAGCCGACTGTACGCTTCTAACTGTACTCCGGTAACCATAGACACATCCGACTGTACGCTTCTAACTGTACTCCGGTAACCATAGACACAGCCGACTGTACGCTTCTAACTGTACTCCGTAACCATAGACACAGCCGACTGTACGCTTATAACTGTACTCCGTAACCATAGACACAGCCGACTGTACGCTTATAACTGTACTCAGTAACCATAGACACAGCCGACTGTACGCTTATAACTGTACTCCGGTAACCATAGACACAGCCGACTGTACGCTTCTAACTATACTCCGGTAACCATAGACACAGCCGACTGTACGCTTCTAACTGTACTCAGTAACCATAGACACAGCCGACTGTACGCTTATAACTGTACTCCGGTAACCATAGACACATCCGTCTGTACGCTTATAACTGTACTCAGTAACCATAGACACAGCCGACTGTACGCTTCTAACTGTACTCCGGTAACCATAGACACAGCCGACTGTACGCTTATAACTGTACTCCGGTAACCATAGACACAGCCAACTGTACGCTTATAACTGTACTCCGGTAACCATAGACACAGCCGACTGTACGCTTATAACTGTACTCCGGTAACCATAGACACAGCCGACTGTACGCTTCTAACTGTACTCCGGTAACCATAGACACAGCCGACTGTACGCTTCTAACTGTACTCCGGTAACCATAGACACAGCCGACCGTACACTTCTAACTGTACTCAGTAACCATAGACACATCCGACTGTACGCTTATAACTGTACTCCGGTAACCATAGACACATCCGACTGTACGCTTATAACTGTACTCCGGTAACCATAGACACAGCCGACTGTACGCTTATAACTGTACTCAGTAACCATAGACACAGCCGACTGTACGCTTATAACTGTACTCAGTAACCATAGACACAGCCGACTGTACGCTTCTAACTGTACTCCGGTAACCATAGACACAGCCGACTGTACGCTTCTAACTATACTCCGGTAACCATAGACACAGCCGACTGTACGCTTCTAACTGTACTCCGGTAACCATAGACACAGCCGACTGTACGCTTCTAACTGTACTCCGGTAACCATAGACACATCCGACTGTACGCTTCTAACTGTACTCCGGTAACCATAGACACAGCCGACTGTACGCTTATAACTGTACTCCGGTAACCATAGACACAGCCGACTGTACGCTTCTAACTATACTCCGGTAACCATAGACACAGCCGACTGTACGCTTATAACTGTACTCCGGTAACCATAGACACAGCCGACTGTACGCTTCTAACTGTACTCCGGTAACCATAGACACAGCCGACTGTACGCTTCTAACTGTACTCCGGTAACCATAGACACAGCCGACTGTACGCTTATAACTGTACTCCGGTAACCATAGACACAGCCGACTGTACGCTTCTAACTATACTCCGGTAACCATAGACACAGCCGACTGTACGCTTATAACTGTACTCCGGTAACCATAGACACAGCCGACCGTACGCTTATAACTGTACTCCGGTAACCATAGACACAGCCGACCGTACGCTTATAACTGTACTCCGGTAACCATAGACACAGCCGACCGTACGCTTATAACTGTACTCCGGTAACCATAGACACAGCCGACCGTACGCTTATAACTGTACTCAGTAACCATAGACACAGCCGACCGTACGCTTCTAACTGTACTCAGTAACCATAGACACAGCCGACTGTACGCTTATAACTGTACTCCGGTAACCATAGACACATCCGACTGTACGCTTATAACTGTACTCCGGTAACCATAGACACAGCCGACTGTACGCTTATAACTGTACTCAGTAACCATAGACACAGCCGACTGTACGCTTACAACTGTACTCAGTAACCATAGACACAGCCGACTGTACGCTTCTAACTGTACTCCGGTAACCATAGACACAGCCGACTGTACGCTTCTAACTATACTCCGGTAACCATAGACACAGCCGACTGTACGCTTCTAACTGTACTCCGGTAACCATAGACACAGCCGACTGTACGCTTCTAACTGTACTCCGTAACCATAGACACATCCGACCGTACGCTTCTAACTGTACTCCGGTAACCATAGACACAGCCGACTGTACGCTTATAACTGTACTCCGGTAACCATAGACACAGCCGACTGTACGCTTATAACTGTACTCAGTAACCATAGACACATCCGACCGTACGCTTCTAACTGTACTCCGGTAACCATAGACACAGCCGACTGTACGCTTCTAACTGTACTCAGTAACCATAGACACAGCCGACTGTACGCTTCTAACTGTACTCCGTAACCATAGACACATCCGACCGTACGCTTCTAACTGTACTCCGTAACCATAGACACATCCGACCGTACGCTTCTAACTGTACTCAGTAACCATAGACACAGCCGACCGTACGCTTATAACTGTACTCAGTAACCATAGACACAGCCGACTGTACGCTTATAACTGTACTCCGGTAACCATAGACACATCCGTCTGTACGCTTATAACTGTACTCAGTAACCATAGACACAGCCGACTGTACGCTTCTAACTGTACTCCGGTAACCATAGACACAGCCGACTGTACGCTTCTAACTGTACTCAGTAACCATAGACACATCCGACTGTACGCTTTTAACTGTACTCCGGTAACCATAGACACATCCGACTGTACGCTTCTAACTGTACTCCGTAACCATAGACACATCCGACCGTACGCTTCTAACTGTACTCCGGTAACCATAGACACAGCCGACTGTACGCTTATAACTGTACTCCGGTAACCATAGACACAGCCGACTGTACGCTTATAACTGTACTCAGTAACCATAGACACATCCGACCGTACGCTTCTAACTGTACTCCGGTAACCATAGACACAGCCGACTGTACGCTTCTAACTGTACTCAGTAACCATAGACACAGCCGACTGTACGCTTCTAACTGTACTCCGTAACCATAGACACATCCGACCGTACGCTTCTAACTGTACTCCGTAACCATAGACACATCCGACCGTACGCTTCTAACTGTACTCAGTAACCATAGACACAGCCGACCGTACGCTTATAACTGTACTCAGTAACCATAGACACAGCCGACTGTACGCTTATAACTGTACTCCGGTAACCATAGACACATCCGTCTGTACGCTTATAACTGTACTCAGTAACCATAGACACAGCCGACTGTACGCTTCTAACTGTACTCCGGTAACCATAGACACAGCCGACTGTACGCTTCTAACTGTACTCAGTAACCATAGACACATCCGACTGTACGCTTTTAACTGTACTCCGGTAACCATAGACACATCCGACTGTACGCTTCTAACTGTACTCCGTAACCATAGACACATCCGACCGTACGCTTCTAACTGTACTCAGTAACCATAGACACATCCGACCGTACGCTTATAACTGTACTCCGGTAACCATAGACACATCCGACTGTACGCTTCTAACTGTACTCCGGTAACCATAGACACAGCCGACTGTACGCTTATAACTGTACTCCGTAACCATAGACACATCCGACCGTACGCTTCTAACTGTACTCCGGTAACCATAGACACAGCCGACTGTACGCTTCTAACTGTACTCAGTAACCATAGACACATCCGACTGTACGCTTATAACTGTACTCTGGTAACCATAGACACAGCCGACTGTACGCTTATAACTGTACTCAGTAACCATAGACACAGCCGACTGTACGCTTATAACTGTACTCCGTAACCATAGACACATCCGACCGTACGCTTCTAACTGTACTCCGTAACCATAGACACAGCCGACTGTACGCTTATAACTGTACTCAGTAACCATAGACACAGCCGACTGTACGCTTATAACTGTACTCCGGTAACCATAGACACATCCGTCTGTACGCTTCTAACTGTACTCCGGTAACCATAGACACATCCGACTGTACGCTTATAACTGTACTCCGGTAACCATAGACACAGCCGACTGTACGCTTATAACTGTACTCCGTAACCATAGACACAGCCGACTGTACGCTTATAACTGTACTCCGGTAACCATAGACACATCCGTCTGTACGCTTATAACTGTACTCAGTAACCATAGACACAGCCGACTGTACGCTTATAACTGTACTCAGTAACCATAGACACAGCCGACTGTACGCTTATAACTGTACTCCGGTAACCATAGACACAGCCGACTGTACGCTTCTAACTGTACTCAGTAACCATAGACACATCCGACTGTACGCTTCTAACTGTACTCCGGTAACCATAGACACATCCGACTGTACGCTTCTAACTGTACTCCGTAACCATACACACATCCGACCGTACGCTTCTAACTGTACTCCGGTAACCATAGACACATCCGACTGTACGCTTCTAACTGTACTCCGGTAACCATAGACACAGCCGACTGTACGCTTATAACTGTACTCCGTAACCATAGACACATCCGACCGTACGCTTCTAACTGTACTCCGGTAACCATAGACACAGCCGACTGTACGCTTCTAACTATACTCCGGTAACCATAGACACATCCGACTGTACGCTTATAACTGTACTCAGTAACCATAGACACAGCCGACTGTACGCTTCTAACTGTACTCCGGTAACCATAGACACATCCGACTGTACGCTTCTAACTGTACTCCGGTAACCATAGACACATCCGACTGTACGCTTATAACTGTACTCCGGTAACCATAGACACATCCGACCGTACGCTTCTAACTGTACTCAGTAACCATAGACACAGCCGACCGTACGCTTATAACTGTACTCCGGTAACCATAGACACAGCCGACTGTACGCTTCTAACTGTACTCAGTAACCATAGACACATCCGACCGTACGCTTATAACTGTACTCCGGTAACCATAGACACAGCCGACTGTACGCTTCTAACTGTACTCAGTAACCATAGACACAGCCGACTGTACGCTTATAACTGTACTCAGTAACCATAGACACAGCCGACTGTACGCTTCTAACTGTACTCCGTAACCATAGACACAGCCGACTGTACGCTTCTAACTGTACTCCGGTAACCATAGACACAGCCGACTGTACGCTTATAACTGTACTCAGTAACCATAGACACAGCCGACTGTACGCTTCTAACTGTACTCCGGTAACCATAGACACAGCCGACTGTACGCTTATAACTGTACTCCGTAACCATAGACACAGCCGACTGTACGCTTATAACTGTACTCCGGTAACCATAGACACATCCGTCTGTACGCTTATAACTGTACTCAGTAACCATAGACACAGCCGACTGTACGCTTATAACTGTACTCCGGTAACCATAGACACATCCGTCTGTACGCTTATAACTGTACTCAGTAACCATAGACACAGCCGACTGTACGCTTATAACTGTACTCAGTAACCATAGACACAGCCGACTGTACGCTTCTAACTGTACTCCGGTAACCATAGACACAGCCGACTGTACGCTTCTAACTGTACTCAGTAACCATAGACACATCCGACTGTACGCTTCTAACTGTACTCCGGTAACCATAGACACATCCGACCGTACGCTTCTAACTGTACTCAGTAACCATAGACACATCCGACTGTACGCTTATAACTGTACTCCGTAACCATACACACATCCGACCGTACGCTTCTAACTGTACTCCGGTAACCATAGACACATCCGACCGTACGCTTCTAACTGTACTCAGTAACCATAGACACAGCCGACTGTACGCTTATAACTGTACTCCGGTAACCATAGACACATCCGTCTGTACGCTTATAACTGTACTCAGTAACCATAGACACAGCCGACTGTACGCTTCTAACTGTACTCCGGTAACCATAGACACAGCCGACTGTACGCTTATAACTGTACTCCGGTAACCATAGACACAGCCAACTGTACTCCGGTAACCATAGACACAGCCGACTGTACGCTTATAACTGTACTCCGGTAACCATAGACACAGCCGACTGTACGCTTCTAACTGTACTCCGGTAACCATAGACACAGCCGACTGTACGCTTCTAACTGTACTCCGGTAACCATAGACACAGCCGACTGTACGCTTCTAACTATACTCCGGTAACCATAGACACAGCCGACTGTACGCTTATAACTGTACTCAGTAACCATAGACATAGCCGACTGTACGCTTATAACTGTACTCCGGTAACCATAGACACAGCCGACTGTACGCTTCTAACTGTACTCCGGTAACCATAGACACATCCGACTGTACGCTTCTAACTGTACTCCGGTAACCATAGACAGATCCGACTGTACGCTTCTAACTGTACTCAGTAACCATAGACACAGCCGACTGTACGCTTCTAACTGTACTCCGGTAACCATAGACACAGCCGACTGTACGCTTATAACTGTACTCCGGTAACCATAGACACAGCCGACTGTACGCTTATAACTGTACTCCGGTAACCATAGACACAGCCGACTGTACGCTTCTAACTATACTCCGGTAACCATAGACACAGCCGACTGTACGCTTATAACTGTACTCCGGTAACCATAGACACAGCCGACTGTACGCTTATAACTGTACTCCGGTAACCATAGACACAGCCGACCGTACGCTTATAACTGTACTCCGGTAACCATAGACACAGCCGACCGTACGCTTATAACTGTACTCAGTAACCATAGACACAGCCGACCGTACGCTTCTAACTGTACTCAGTAACCATAGACACAGCCGACCGTACGCTTCTAACTGTACTCAGTAACCATAGACACAGCCGACTGTACGCTTATAACTGTACTCCGGTAACCATAGACACAGCCGACTGTACGCTTATCACTGTACTCAGTAACCATAGACACATCCGACTGTACGCTTCTAACTGTACTCCGGTAACCATAGACACAGCCGACCGTACACTTCTAACTGTACTCAGTAACCATAGACACATCCGACTGTACGCTTATAACTGTACTCCGGTAACCATAGACACATCCGACTGTACGCTTATAACTGTACTCCGGTAACCATAGACACATCCGACTGTACGCTTATAACTGTACTCAGTAACCATAGACACAGCCGACTGTACGCTTATAACTGTACTCAGTAACCATAGACACAGCCGACTGTACGCTTCTAACTGTACTCCGGTAACCATAGACACAGCCGACTGTACGCTTCTAACTATACTCCGGTAACCATAGACACAGCCGACTGTACGCTTCTAACTGTACTCCGGTAACCATAGACACAGCCGACCGTACGCTTCTAACTGTACTCCGTAACCATAGACACATCCGACCGTACGCTTCTAACTGTACTCCGGTAACCATAGACACAGCCGACTGTACGCTTATAACTGTACTCCGGTAACCATAGACACAGCCGACCGTACGCTTATAACTGTACTCAGTAACCATAGACACATCCGACCGTACGCTTCTAACTGTACTCCGGTAACCATAGACACAGCCGACTGTACGCTTCTAACTGTACTCAGTAACCATAGACACAGCCGACCGTACGCTTCTAACTGTACTCCGTAACCATAGACACATCCGACCGTACGCTTCTAACTGTACTCCGTAACCATAGACACATCCGACCGTACGCTTCTAACTGTACTCCGTAACCATAGACACATCCGACCGTACGCTTCTAACTGTACTCAGTAACCATAGACACAGCCGACTGTACGCTTATAACTGTACTCAGTAACCATAGACACAGCCGACTGTACGCTTATAACTGTACTCCGGTAACCATAGACACATCCGTCTGTACGCTTATAACTGTACTCAGTAACCATAGACACAGCCGACTGTACGCTTATAACTGTACTCAGTAACCATAGACACAGCCGACTGTACGCTTCTAACTGTACTCCGGTAACCATAGACACAGCCGACTGTACGCTTCTAACTGTACTCAGTAACCATAGACACATCCGACTGTACGCTTCTAACTGTACTCCGGTAACCATAGACACATCCGACCGTACGCTTCTAACTGTACTCCGTAACCATAGACACATCCGACCGTACGCTTCTAACTGTACTCCGTAACCATAGACACAGCCGACTGTACGCTTCTAACTGTACTCAGTAACCATAGACACATCCGACTGTACGCTTATAACTGTACTCCGGTAACCATAGACACATCCGACTGTACGCTTCTAACTGTACTCCGGTAACCATAGACACAGCCGACCGTACGCTTCTAACTGTACTCCGTAACCATAGACACATCCGACCGTACGCTTCTAACTGTATTCCGGTAACCATAGACACAGCCGACCGTACGCTTCTAACTGTACTCAGTAACCATAGACACATCCGACTGTACGCTTATAACTGTACTCTGGTAACCATAGACACAGCCGACTGTACGCTTATAACTGTACTCAGTAACCATAGACACAGCCGACTGTACGCTTATAACTGTACTCCGTAACCATAGACACATCCGACCGTACGCTTCTAACTGTACTCCGTAACCATAGACACAGCCGACTGTACGCTTATAACTGTACTCAGTAACCATAGACACAGCCGACTGTACGCTTATAACTGTACTCCGGTAACCATAGACACATCCGTCTGTACGCTTCTAACTGTACTCCGGTAACCATAGACACATCCGACTGTACGCTTCTAACTGTACTCCGGTAACCATAGACACAGCCGACTGTACGCTTATAACTGTACTCCGTAACCATAGACACAGCCGACTGTACGCTTATAACTGTACTCCGGTAACCATAGACACATCCGTCTGTACGCTTATAACTGTACTCAGTAACCATAGACACAGCCGACTGTACGCTTATAACTGTACTCCGGTAACCATAGACACATCCGTCTGTACGCTTATAACTGTACTCAGTAACCATAGACACAGCCGACTGTACGCTTATAACTGTACTCAGTAACCATAGACACAGCCGACTGTACGCTTCTAACTGTACTCCGGTAACCATAGACACAGCCGACTGTACGCTTCTAACTGTACTCAGTAACCATAGACACATCCGACTGTACGCTTCTAACTGTACTCCGGTAACCATAGACACATCCGACTGTACGCTTCTAACTGTACTCCGGTAACCATAGACACATCCGACTGTACGCTTCTAACTGTACTCCGGTAACCATAGACACATCCGACTGTACGCTTCTAACTGTACTCCGGTAACCATAGACACATCCGACCGTACGCTTCTAACTGTACTCCGGTAACCATAGACACATCCGACTGTACGCTTCTAACTGTACTCCGGTAACCATAGACACAGCCGACTGTACGCTTATAACTGTACTCCGTAACCATAGACACATCCGACCGTACGCTTCTAACTGTACTCCGGTAACCATAGACACAGCCGACTGTACGCTTCTAACTATACTCCGGTAACCATAGACACATCCGACTGTACGCTTATAACTGTACTCAGTAACCATAGACACAGCCGACTGTACGCTTCTAACTGTACTCCGGTAACCATAGACAAATCCGACTGTACGCTTCTAACTGTACTCCGGTAACCATAGACACATCCGACTGTACGCTTATAACTGTACTCCGGTAACCATAGACACATCCGACCGTACGCTTCTAACTGTACTCAGTAACCATAGACACAGCCGACCGTACGCTTATAACTGTACTCCGGTAACCATAGACACAGCCGACTGTACGCTTCTAACTGTACTCAGTAACCATAGACACATCCGACCGTACGCTTATAACTGTACTCCGGTAACCATAGACACAGCCGACTGTACGCTTCTAACTGTACTCAGTAACCATAGACACAGCCGACTGTACGCTTATAACTGTACTCAGTAACCATAGACAAATCCGACTGTACGCTTCTAACTGTACTCCGGTAACCATAGACACATCCGACTGTACGCTTATAACTGTACTCCGGTAACCATAGACACATCCGACCGTACGCTTCTAACTGTACTCAGTAACCATAGACACAGCCGACCGTACGCTTATAACTGTACTCCGGTAACCATAGACACAGCCGACTGTACGCTTCTAACTGTACTCAGTAACCATAGACACATCCGACCGTACGCTTATAACTGTACTCCGGTAACCATAGACACAGCCGACTGTACGCTTCTAACTGTACTCAGTAACCATAGACACAGCCGACTGTACGCTTATAACTGTACTCAGTAACCATAGACACAGCCGACTGTACGCTTCTAACTGTACTCCGTAACCATAGACACAGCCGACTGTACGCTTCTAACTGTACTCCGGTAACCATAGACACAGCCGACTGTACGCTTATAACTGTACTCAGTAACCATAGACACAGCCGACTGTACGCTTCTAACTGTACTCCGGTAACCATAGACACAGCCGACTGTACGCTTATAACTGTACTCAGTAACCATAGACACAGCCGACTGTACGCTTATAACTGTACTCAGTAACCATAGACACATCCGACCGTACGCTTCTAACTGTACTCCGGTAACCATAGACACAGCCGACTGTACGCTTATAGTTGTTTTCCAGTAACGTCAAAACATCTCACGAAAAAGATTCAAAAGCGGAAGCAGCAAAAACTAGGAAAATCAAAATCTGTGACAGTCTCAGATATGTAGCCCTTATCGTACTTTGCCTGAACTGCTCAGCCCGCTCACCCAGACAGTGCAGAGTATACAGAGCCCCGCAGGATGGTATACAGTATAAATCTAGCGTTACAGAAGTAATGTGCAGAGTAAGAGCAGATCAGCCCGCTGGAACAACCGGGCCACAAAGGATTAACAGCGCTCGCTCAATGTGGTGTAATATAAGCTTTATTGCACAACGCGTTTCGAGCCCTACACTGCTCTCTCAAGTGCACAACATTGACCTTCCCAAACAAATCACTGACAGAAGGAAGGATACCGTATCCTTCTGTCAGTGATTTGTTTGGGAAGGTCAATGTTGTGCACTTGAGAAAGAGCAGTGTAGGGCTCGAAACGCGTTGTGCAATAAAGCTTATATTACACCACATTGAGCGAGCGCTGTTAATCCTTTGTGGCCCGGTTGTTCCAGCAGGCTGGTCTGCTCTTCCTCTGCCTCCACGTCTTCGGGACGTCATCCACCAGCAGCTGCTCTCGCGGTGTGTGTGTTTTGTCTAAAAGGTGGTTGTGTCTTACACAACCCCGCCATGTGAGAGTCTTCACTTCTGCTCACCTTTCTGCCAAAGGAAGCTGAAAATACTACACTAGGGTCGGCTCGGTCTTCTCCCCTTTTGTAATGTGCAGAGTGACGCTGTGGCCGAGCAGAGCTGCCCCCTCCAGCGGGGGACCTTCTATTCTACTTTACATCATCATTAAACCTCCCATTTCCTCTCACAGGTCACACCTATTTCTTTAAGGGTGCGCAGTACTGGAAGTTTCAGGATGGTAAAGTGGAGGCTGAGCCAGGATATCCCCGCAGCATTGCCCTAAACTGGATGTACTGTGCAGCGCCCGCTCCGCCAGAGCCCACCGGAGAACCTGAAGGACGAGATCAGAGAAACTGCAAATGCACGTGTGCAGCGGAGAACGGCAGCGCTCCTCCACCCTCCGCCTTCTGGTTTACAATGGCACTCACACTCGCCCTGCTGCTCGGTGCACTGTAAGAAGCAGGTGCAACCAAGGGCAGGGGCGACACCTCGGACAGGTCTGGGCTTTGCCTAAACTTTTATTGACAGAAAGAATTCTCGCTGTACAGATTACAAAAAAAGAAAAAAAATAGACAAAATAAAGACGACAGAAGTTTCACCGATTCAATTCACTTCTTACGAAATTGCCTATGCAGAACAAAGAGAGGGTTGAAGTCGGGATAGGCGCCATCACCTTCAGCGAGGGAGGGGCACTGTCACCAGGGGAGGGGCCGATGGCAGGTTCACATTGCACAGGACTCCAGCCACAGTCTCTGCTGCCGCACAGCGAGTGCCCCGGCAGTCTCTAGGTCTCCTCAAGCCCCCCAACAAAGAAGGGGTTGACCTGCAGTCAGGTGCAGGGTCAAAAAACAAAAACATTCCTAAAAACGTTTCCTTTATTGTAAGATGCAGACGAGAGGTTCACGGCGACCTGAGAAAAGAAGAAACAAGATCAGTCCGGACATCAGCTGACACCCCATAAAACCGCCACCCCCTGCCTTCCCAATATACAATACACACCTGGCAGATGGTATATAATCAATGAAACCCCTCTCCCCCCCTCATACCTGGAGGATCTCCGCCGGGAGTACTGACTCTCTGAAGACTCTCTCCTGCGTTTCCTCTCAGGGGAGCTGTGGCTTCTTCTGGTATTGTGTTCCCTAAGGAGGAGGAGGCCATATTTGTAAATGGGTCACTAGTCAAAGGGCTTACGTGCCGATAGCATTATGGTGACCTACCTCCTGCGGGGCGGAGGAGTCTGAAGACGCTGACGCTCTGCTGGAGAATAGCTCAGGGATCGCGAATCTCGTAGGGAGTCGATGGGTTTACGGGGGCTTCGAGACCTGGAAACATCAATATAGTGGAGATGTGGAAGTATTTTTTGTTTTTATGTAGATTGTGAGCCCCATATAGGGATATATGATATAGGTAGAGCCCCGTATAGGGATATATGATATAGGTAGAGCCCCATATAGGGATATATGATATAGGTAGAGCCCCATATAGGGATATATGATATAGGTAGAGCCCCATATAGGGATATATGATATAGGTAGAGCCCCATATAGGGATATATGATATAGGTAGAGCCCCATATAGGGATATATGATATAGGTAGAGCCCCATATAGGGATATATGATATAGGTAGAGCCCCATATAGGGATATATGATATAGGTAGAGCCCCGTATAGGGATATATGATATAGGTAGAGCCCCGTATAGGGATATATGATATAGGTAGAGCCCCATATAGGGATATATGATATAGGTAGAGCCCCATATAGGGATATATGATATAGGTAGAGCCCCATATAGGGATATATGATATAGGTAGAGCCCCATATAGGGATATATGATATAGGTAGAGCCCCGTATAGGGATATATGATATAGGTAGAGCCCCGTATAGGGATATATGATATAGGTAGAGCCCCATATAGGGATATATGATATAGGTAGAGCCCCATATAGGGATATATGATATAGGTAGAGCCCCATATAGGGATATATGATATAGGTAGAGCCCCATATAGGGATATATGATATAGGTAGAGCCCCGTATAGGGATATATGATATAGGTAGAGCCCCGTATAGGGATATATGATATAGGTAGAGCCCCATATAGGGATATATGATATAGGTAGAGCCCCATATAGGGATATATGATATAGGTAGAGCCCCATATAGGGATATATGATATAGGTAGAGCCCCATATAGGGATATATGATATAGGTAGAGCCCCATATAGGGATCACAATGTACATTTTATTGTAGAATGGGAGGAAATCCAGGCAAACACGGGGAGAACATACAGACTCCTTGCAGATGTTGTTTCTGGCGGGATTCGAACCCAGGACTCCAGCGCTGCAGTGCTAACCACTGAGCCACCGTGTTGTCCCGAGACGTGGAAGTATGAGCACATAGGGGACAGATGAGTGTAGTACATACATATAAAATATAGAATATACATGCACACATATCAGAGGCAGGCCATAAGATGGAGATCTCACCTCCTGGGTTGGGACGCCTCTGCCTTCTTGTTGAGTTTGTGAGGTGTGGAAGAGGATGAGGATGATGATGATGAGGAGGAGGAAGAAGAGGAAGAGTCAGATGAAGAGCTTGAAGAAGAGGATGAAGAGGAGGACGTGCTCGAGCTCCGGGATCTTCGAAATTTCTTCTGTAGCTCAGGGTTCTCCTTCGTCTCCTGACGCTCAGCTGGTGATGGGCTGGAGATCCTGAAGTCACAAGAAACAAAAACATCAAGACTGGGCAAAACCAGCAAGACCCCCCCCCCCACTCCCAGGACCGGCCGGGGCCAGGGCCGTAACTGATGACATCATATACACAGTATATCTATAGGACAGTATTCCAAAAACAGAACATACAATATCTGCACGTCCATGCACAACCATATATAAGAGTTTTATAAGGCAGCCAAGGCAATGGTGGTCCCTGCAGATTAAGGGGTGATAGATGGCAACCTAAGGTATAAAGTGTATATAGATCATATGGGGGTCAGCCCGGGCTCCAATTCCCCACAGCCATCAGTATACAGTGGTTAGGGGGGCGCCGCTGTCCAATAGAAGAGTGCAGGGTCTCAGTGTCAGACCCCCAAAGATCACACGCTGAGTAACACCTATAGACCAGTAAGATGGGGGGGGAGGCCATCCCAACCAGTGACATGTAGGACACAGCCGGGTATTGTTCTGGGCTCACTATGGGCCAACACAGCCAAAATCCTCCCAACCCTGGAAGTGTTAGCGTCCTCTATCACCACCATCACTGGTCCTGCACTATACACCGGCACTTCCAGTGCAGTTGTCCCAGTGGTTGTCCCCTCTGCTGGCTGTACTGATCACAGGAACCGCATCAAAATTGGGAAATCTACAGTCAGAAGTAACCCCAAATGATCCTGGAGACCTGTGTGATCCACAGGGAGGGGCTGAGCCCCGAATGACTAGGCTGAAGGTTTGTACCATGGTTATAGTAACTACACCAGTCCACACCGGCCCCCTTACACCCAAGTGAAGTTTGTCAAAATAGTCCCCACCTTTACAAGTGCTATAGACCTGACCCACTAATAATGGCCGGGCTTCAGCAGCAGTCCTTGCAGTCTCCATGTACTTTGTCCTTTCAGGAGGGAAGAAATAACCAAACTGTCCCTTGGTAAGTGGGAAATGTGACCTAGGACCTAAGTATGGCAGCTCTCCCCCAGAATGATGGGACAGGCTTTGTAATGCTACCTGTCGGGGAGTCCTGATATCACACGGGATATAATGTCACGCTATTAGTGTAAACACATCATGGAGGCAGGTGTCATCTACAGACTGGGCTCCTGCATGGTTGTCCGCTAACATCTCATGAATAGAGAGCCCTGTCCACTCACTTCTAGGGCAGTCACGGAATCGCCCAAGTATGTTCCTTGACCAACTCCCAGAGAGGAGCCTTCGTGGAGGACACACACATTATAGAAAATGGAGATTTGGGAGCAGCCACACCTCAGGCATGGCAGGAGAAAACCCGTGAGAACTGCATACCCCAGAGGCAGGACCTGTATCCTATGAATAGGCCATGGATGTGCAAGAACAAGATAACCAGAATTAGAAAAACATGGCTTCTTTATCAAAGGAGCACCCGCCCAGACTCCACTGCAGTGAATGGGAATGAGCTGCAATACCACGTACAACCTGTGGACAGGTGTGCTGCTGTTTAGAAAGTAAGAAGTCAGGGCTTTCTAATGAGGGTTCCCCTGTTTAATGTCCTCTCCAACACAGTAATACCCACCTTGCTGTTTTTGAGGTGGAAGCCGGTGAGAGTTTGCAGGGGCTGGACTCCAACGATGAGCTCCTAGACCGTCTGCTCTGCTTATTCGAGGGGACGTTTTCTCCATCTTGCTCTGAAGACTTGTGTATTTGGGCGGGAGATGCTAATTTTTCTGAAACACATTCTGGTGCTGCTACTTTTTGGTCACCACATGGCTGTGTCTTTGAGTCTACTTCAGGGTTCTCTTCCCCTTTTCCAGAGGATGGAGGGGTATCTAGCAGGGCAGCCTGAGCTGCAGGAGACCCGGACTGCTCCGTTACAGCTGGTGCCATGTGTGGGGAGGAATCTCTTCTGGTTGAGGAGGTCTCTCTTCTGCTGGCAGAGCCGCCCTGGTCTGTACTGGAGAGTTCCTGATGAAAAGAGCTCATCTTGAGTTGTGACTGACATGGCGACTTGTGGGCACGCTCCTCCTCAATAGTCATAGGAGGACTGGCAGATGGTTTAGGACTGGCTGTCCGTTTATTGGACGTTCTGGCTGGAGAATGAGTGCTCCTTTGGTGTTGCACAGATTTGCTGAGAGTTGGAGATGTGGACTGTCTGGGGGCTCGAGACTGATCGGCATCGGAGGATAAGGAACGGCTGTGTCTGGCAGAAGTGTCCGCCTTGCTGCTCTGCGTACCTTTATATCTATCAGAAGATCTGGACCGTGCCCTTCTCTCAAACGAGCGAGATCTCTGTGGTGACCTTGGTCTTTTATGTCTAGAAGAGGAAGAAGATCGGTCCCGACGGTAATAGCTCTGAGGCCTATCGCGCCTGTATGGTGATCGTGATCTTCTTCTTGGGGAAGTCCTCGAATTGCCCCGATGAGAGTACCGATAAGAATCATATCTTGATGGAGATCTTGATCTCCCCTTCCAAGGGGGGGATCCAGAATGACCACGATGAGAACGCCATGAACGATCCATGCGCGAGCGAGAACCAGAGCGTCCTCTTCTGGAGGAAGATGGAGATCTGCGACGCCCCCATCTGCTACGATTTTGCCAAGATGGTGAACGCCTTGTAGACGATCGAGAGCGATTTCTACGAGTGTATCTGTCTGACCTGGACCTTGAACGAGACCTAAATGCTCGAGGCGGCGTTCTTCCTCTGTGCCTTAGTGGCGTTCTGGACCTGCCTTTCCGAACAGGTGATCGTGATGGAGATCGCCTTCTTGGTGATTCTTTCCTTGCTGCTGTACGGGAGAATTCTCGCTGTCCCACCGATGACCTGGATGAGGAACGTGAACGATGAAGTGCTTCTTTCTCTCTAAGAGATCCATGCTTTGAGGAGGTGTGCCTCAGGGAGTCGGGAGACTTTTCTCTTCTATCTGGCGACGCAATTCGCCTTATTGGTGGCAGATCTGGCATAGTCATTCTTTGAGCGTTTGTTGCGCGGACCGGAGATGGGATCTCTTCAGAAGAGCTGCTCTCACTTGAAGAGTCAGAACTGCTGTCCTCTGACGAGGAATCTGAGCTACTATGCTTCGAAGATCCTGGGGATTTGTGATTATTAGAACGAGGCGATGAAGACTTTTGCTTGATGTCATCAGCATGTTCCTGCATCCTGGGATCACAGTCTTCATGCTCGGCATTAGAATGATCATCACCTAAGGCAGTCTTGTCATGTGCCACGGGTGGCAGAGAGCTGGAGATATGGAGATTCTGGGATCTCTCTGGAGAATCCAATTGATCCTCTCCTGGTTTGTGTTCTTCATTCACTTGGAAAACACTAGCATTTTTTTGGAATTCACATAGGTCAGGAGAAACTGGAGATTTAACTGGGCTCCTGTCTGCTTTAGGAGAGGCAGAAGGTTCTCCATTTGTGGAGTCTCCTGTCCGAGTCCCAGGAGAAACACTCATTTTATGCAAAGTAGATGCTGCAGTCCCATGAACAGATATCGGAGAAGTAGACTTTCTAGCAGCTCTATCCACATGGACCAATGGAGACGCTGGTTCATTTACAAGTATTTCATTGACTTGCTTGTCAGGAGGTAGGTCACATTTCAGAGACAAGGTGTTGACAGGGGGAGGAGACCTCGTCTCAGTCTGATCAAGATTTGCCTTTAGTCTTTTTGATGGTGGTGATGTCATATTTTGCGCAGGTGAAGGATTTGATGCCTCATCTTCAGAGGATGAGGAAGAGGAAGAAGATGAGGATGTGGAGGAGGATGAGGATGATGATGACGACGATGAAGAGGATGATGAAGAAGAAGAGGAAGAAGAAGAGGTTGAAGAACTTGATTTTCTTCTCTTCATTCTCTTTTGCGTTGCTTGGAGTGGTGAAGATTCGTCCTCCCCTGGTGTGGCGGCTTCTTCAGCAGACGCTAGATAGTTGGATGCAGTATTTTCCTTTGAACTAGTTTCTGCACCCTTCAGCGGAGAGGTCCTGGAGACGCACAGAGGCTGGTCATTCTGCTTGTCTTTTGCCGATTTTAGCATCATTATTTGTGACCGTGTCCCATTCACTTCTGTAGATAATGACATTACAGCGCAACTCTCGGTCTGGGTGACTTTGATAGAGTCGCCATATTGTTCTTGTGGGGCAGGCATGGATTCTGAGGATACAGAGTTCTGTGGCTTCTCCAAAAGAGAACCCAACCTGTCAGTAGGCTCCTTGACAGCAGACTTCACGCCCTCCAGGGAATACAGAACCGTTTCACAAGACGAAGACTTGGATTGTTCCTCAGCTTCTGAAGATGAAGGAGATAACTTTGCCTCCCTTTCAGATGTTCTAGATTTATGCTTAGCGCTGCCAGGTCTGGAATCGCTATCTGATGACCCAGAAGTTTTAGGTTGTGTTGTGACTGAAACAACTTCGGGCGATCTAGAGTAAGAATTCTTTTGGGAATGTCCAGGTCTAGTTTCACGCTCATGTGAAGAGTGAGAAAGAGACTTCTTTCTGCGGGATTGGTTTGAGTATTCGCTTTCAGATGATCTAGAATCATATTTTTTTTGAGACCGTCTGCCCTCTGATTCTTGCTCAGATCTAGAACTACTCCTATGTTGTGATGACCTTAACTTTGCTTCATGTTCGGGTGATCTAGTGCCAGCTCTGTGGTCACGGGTTGATGTTCGAGCTGACCTATGCTCAGAACGTTGTTCCGAAGACAACCTAGAACTGGCTTTACTTGGCGGTCTAGATCCAGTAGGCCTTTCAGGTGAGGACTCTGAACTCACACTACTATGGTGTGATTTCAGTTTAGTTTGTCTTTCAGTTGAAGACTGTGAACTTGTTCTGGATTTTGAATGTCTGCTTATAACCGGCTGTTCGTTGGAGGACTCAAAGTTTTCTCGTAGTGCTTTGTTTCTAGGCTGACGTTCAGAAGATGACCTCGAACTTGCTTGAAATTTACTTTGGGTCTGACGTTCTGAAGACAAGCCTGGGCTCGCTCTAGGCGGTCGTCTACTTCTAGGCTGTTGTTCTGAAGAGGATTCTGATTTTGCTCTTGTTGACCGTGTTTTACTTTTCTGCCTTTCGGAAGAGGAATCTGAACTAGTTGGAGACGGGGTCCGTCTACTTCTAGGCTGCCTTTTTGGAGAAGAGTCCGGAGAGCTAGGTTCAGATTCCGGAGACCTATATATCTTTTCTTTTTCAGACGACTGCTTGAGACATGGCTTAGAAGCAGAATCTGAAGTCCTTTCAATACCCTGCTTATTTTTAGATAACATTTCAGTGTCAGAAAACTTTGGCCTGCTTCTAGAAAACTTGGAATTATCTTCTCGCTCAGATGATGAATCGGATCTTGGGCATCTCTGCGATTTTGTCTTTTGGTTTGAAGAGGATTGACTGATCCTGCCCGGGGAACCATGTTTCGTTTTCAGTTCAGAAGTCGACCGATTGCTCTTTTGTGATGGTTTACGCTCAGATTCAGATCCAGATCGCTCTTTGCTTTTTGAAGAGCTAGAACAGCTTTCACTTGAACCAGATCTCCTTTTACGTGCTGTTAGTCTAGAAGTAAACTCTTTTTCTGGAGGAGACTTGGGAATGAATTCACGTTCGGAAGAGGAATCAGAATCTCGTCTATGACGAGCAGTCTTCTCTTTTCCCGTATGGTCCAGAGATGATCTCGAGTCAACATTTTGTTGTAATGACTTGGCCTCCTGATGATGCTGAAGTTTAGAAGGTCGGGGTTTGCTTTCCAAAGACTGGTTGTGTACTGAAGATATGGAAAGCTTTGCATGCGGAAACTCTCTAGATTTGGACCTGAAGTCAGGAGACAATGCAACTGCTTTGTGAGCACTTCGAGATGATCTTTCACTATCGTTCCTATTACTCGGAGAATGGCTTGTGTGTGATCTTAAGGAAACTGGTGATCTTGATGCACTCTTCCTACGGGACTTACTTTCTTGAGCTTTCCTTTGTTCAGAATACCTAGAAGGTTCATCTCTTGTTTTTGGAGAAGAATAGTATCTTCTACTAGAATCCAGTTTCTTTTCATGTTTTCTAGTTTGCGGTGAAGGTGACCTCGATATTCTCGTTACCTTCCCTTTTATGGGAGACTTTGATCTGGACACAGACTGATTTGACTGATTTCTTGAAGAAAGCTTTTTATGTACTGGAGACAACGAACGTGAAGAAGATCGTCCCTTGGAGGACTGGTGTCTAGATCTTGTTTTGGGAGTAGTCCTCCGTTTGGCAGATGCTTGTCGTATAGGAGATAATGATTGAGACTTTGCCTGTTTTCTGGGCGTTCTTGAACGAGATTTCTTCTTTGTATATGAATTTGAACTAGGGCTAGGAGATCTGGAAGCCACGGGTGTTTCTGAAGGAGTTCGCCTTTCATACCTTGATCTTGAGTGAGACCTTTCTGTACCCCGAGGCGGTGACCTTACTCGTTTCTGTTCACACTTAGAAAGTGAAGTGTTTCTTTGATTTAACGAAGGGGAACGTGATCTGACAACGCTTGCTGGGGACCTTGTGTGCGATCTCCCACTTCTTTTAGGTCGAGAATGTGATCTTTCGTTCCTTTGAGGTGAGAGAGCAATTGAACTTTTGTGCTTGAGCGTAGACCTGGACTGTAAAATGGTCTCATTCTTGGACCAGGATTCACCTCTTTTGGGCTGGTCAGATTGCACCTTATCATATCTCTGAGTAGTCAGGCGTTTCTTATCACCGTAGGGAGATCGTTCTCTTTCGTGGTAGTGGCGTGGAGGAGTCTGTGAGGAGGATCTCCCTCTTTGTGAAGATTTTGTTACGTCTCTATGTGGAGAAGATGGTGACCGTGCTTTTCTTGAAGTTTTACTTTTTGGCGGAGAAAAGGAGCGAGATCTGGCTTTGCTTATATGAGTTGGAGAGCGCCGCTGACGTGGTGGGCTCTTAGAAGGTGAGCGGGTATTTTTTGGAGCGGTTGATTTGTATTCTCTTTCAGGACTAACTGACATACTTTTCCTTGCCCTTCGTACTCCCTCTGGGCGTCTGGCTGGTGATGATCTTGTCTGGGCATCAGACTTTGCAGTCTTAACTTCAGCATCTTGTTCTCTTCTAGAAGGTTTCTTTCCTTTAACAATTGTATGAGTTTTTGGCACCTCCTGATCAGACATTTCACTTTCTGAGGAGGACGATGACGATGAGCTGGAGGATGAGGAGGAAGAGGAATCACGACTCTGTAATGACTTCTTACTAAGTATCGGTTGATTTTTCTTCCTTGATTCACACTTTTCAATTCTTGACAAATCTTCCCTGGACCTGGGCACAGGAGAGGCTTTCTCTAGGGATGGACTTTGCTCCCTTCGCTGTCTGAGTGTGGCTGGTGATTTTCTGCGCTCAGGAGAAGCGATCCTCTGCGGCTTTTCTCGGTTGCCCCTCTCTTTTGGGCTGTCATGTCTGGTCCTCTTTTGGAGGTTTGGGCTTGATCTTGGGGAGAAGTCTCTGACAGCAGAACTATTTTTCTCTCTCTGTTGTTGATCCTTTTTTGTTGTCTCTAGAACTGCTCTGGTGTCTTTAGATCTCACTGGAGAGAATGAAGAAGAGCGATCTCTGCTGCTCCTCTCTTTTCTTGAGCCTCTCTGAAAGATATCATAGAAGTACAGAAGTTTGCTGTGAAATATCTTCTTCTAGTGGTTTTGATCTTTTTAGTTCTGCCTGAATCTTAAGACGTCTTATACTTACATTTCTGGAGCGGCTCACCAGCTGTGGGCTCAGGTCTCGATCGTTCCTCCGCTCTCTAGCAGGGCTGGTAGATCTCTGTCTTTCTGGGTTTTTCCCATGACCATGTTTTTCAGTCTTGCCTTTGTGGGTATCATGTCTAGACCTGGAGGTTACAAGGTGAGATTTAAGAGCAGTCAATGTGTACCGAGTATGGCAACCACATGAATAGGAGAGACTACCTGCTGGGGGAGGACTCATCCGAAGAGGAGGAGGGCACATGTCTATGCTGCAGAGATCCACTGGGGGACCTATGGGGTGAACAGAGAAGTGTTACAGCAGAGGCCGCCCATAACTACTGCCCCACCCTTATCCCAGAGAGAAGGGGATCCGCACTTACCTCTTCCCCTTTTTATCTTTATTTCTGCGCTTGCTTTTTGGACTGGATGATCTAGACATAAAAATACATTAAGAAATGACACAGAGACAGACCCCAACCTGCCCCAACATACACCCCCAACTTCTCACCTGTCTTTCTTCTTCTTAGAACTTGAAGAAGACCTAGAAGACAAAAAGAATGAGGCTCAGAGTACAGGCCTAGGCGTGGCCACACACATACACGGGACAAGCCTAGGCGTGGCCACACACATACACGGGACAGGCCTAGCCGTGGCCACACACATACACGGGACAGGCCTAGCCGTGGCCACACACGGGACAGGCCTAGCTGTGACAGTGAACACACACATGCACGGGACAGGCCTAGACGTGGCCACACACATACACAGGACAGGCCTAGACGTGGCCACACACATACACGGGACAGGCCTAGCCGTGGCCACACACATACACGGGACAGGCCTAGCCGTGGCCACACACATACACAGGACAGGCCTAGCCGTGGCCACACACATACACAGGACAGGCCTAGCCGTGGCCACACACAGGACAGGCCTAGACGTGGCCACACACATACACGGGACAGGCCTAGCCGTGGCCACACACATGCACGGGACAGGCCTAGCTGTGACAGTGAACACACACATGCACGGGACAGGCCTAGACGTGGCCACACACATACACAGGACAGGCCTAGACGTGGCCACACACATACACGGGACAGGCCTAGCCGTGGCCACACACATACACGGGACAGGCCTAGCCGTGGCCACACACAGGACAGGCCTAGACGTGGCCACACACATACACGGACAGGCCTAGCCGTGGCCACACACATACACGGGACAGGCCTAGCCGTGGCCACACACATACACAGGACAGGCCTAGCCGTGGCCACACACATACACAGGACAGGCCTAGCCGTGGCCACACACATACACAGGACAGGCCTAGATGTGGCCACACACATACACAGTACACGGGACAGGCCTAGCCGTGGCAGTGAACACACACACATACACAGGCCTAGCCGTGGCCACACACATACACAGGACAGGCCTACATGTGGCAGTGAACACACACATGTTCACACCACGTCCAGGCATATGACACAATACACACACACTGGTGGGCCTGTCACCACCACAACATGTAGAGGTTACCTGCGCTTATGGGATTTTGACTTTTTCTCCTTCTGGCTGGGGGATCGGCTGAGAGACCTGAAAGACGGGAACAGATAAAAATACACCGAGTCCCTGGATGACATTACAGACACCTGCCAGGTGAACAACTGGAACCTCCTTATGCCCATATGGTGACAAACTACACATCAGTCCATACTGTACTCCCCCCACACTATACACACGTCCATACGGTACTGCCCACCTCCCCGTACTACATCAGGCCATACTGTACTCCCCGCACACATCCATACCGTACTACACCAGGCCATACTGTACTCCCCGCACACATCCATTCATACTACACCAGGCCATACTGTACTCCCCGCACACGTCCATACTGTACTACACCAGGCCATACTGTACTCCCCGCACACATCCATACCGTACTACACCAGGCCATACTGTACTCCCTGCACACGTCCATACCGTACTACACCAGGCCATACTGTACTCCCCGCACACGTCCATACCGTACTACACCAGGCCATACTGTACTCCCCGCACACATCCATACCGTACTACACCAGGCCATACTGTACTCCCCGCACACATCCATTCATACTACATCAGGCCATACTGTACTCCCCGCACACATCCATACCGTACTACACCAGGCCATACTGTACTCCCCCCACACTATACACACGTCCATACGGTACTGCCCACCTCCCCGTACTACATCAGGCCATACTGTACTCCCCGCACACATCCATACCGTACTACACCAGGCCATACTGTACTCCCCGCACACATCCATACCGTACTACACCAGGCCATACTGTACTCCCCGCACACATCCATACCGTACTACACCAGGCCATACTGTACTCCCCGCACACATCCATACCGTACTACACCAGGCCATACTGTACTCCCCGCACACATCCATACCGTACTACACCAGGCCATACTGTACTCCCCGCACACATCCATACCGTACTACACCAGGCCATACTGTACTCCCCGCACACGTCCATTCATACTACACCAGGCCATACTGTACTCCCCGCACACATCCATTCATACTACATCAGGCCATACTGTACTCCCCGCACACATCCATACCGTACTACATCAGGCCATACTGTACTCCCCGCACACATCCATACCGTACTACACCAGGCCATACTGTACTCCCCGCACACATCCATACCGTACTACACCAGGCCATACTGTACTCCCCGCACACATCCATACCGTACTACACCAGGCCATACTGTACTCCCCGCACACATCCATACCGTACTACACCACGCCATACTGTACTCCCCGCACACATCCATACCGTACTACACCAGGCCATACTGTACTCCCCGCACACATCCATACCGTACTACATCAGGCCATACTGTACTCCCCGCACACATCCATACCGTACTACATCAGGCCATACTGTACTCCCCGCACACATCCATACCGTACTACATCAGGCCATACTGTACTCCCCCCACACTATACACACGTCCATACTGTACTGCCCACCTCCCCGTACTACACCAGGCCATACTGTACTCCCCGCACACATCCATACCGTACTACACCAGGCCATACTGTACTCCCCGCACACATCCATACCGTACTACACCAGGCCATACTGTACTCCCCGCATACGTCCATTCATACTACACCAGGCCATACTGTACTCCCCGCACACATCCATACCGTACTACATCAGGCCATACTGTACTCACCGCACACATCCATACCGTACTACATCAGGCCATACTGTACTCCCCGCACACATCCATACCGTACTACATCAGGCCATACTGTACTCCCCGCACACATCCATACCGTACTACACCAGGCCATACTGTACTCCCCGCACACATCCATACCGTACTACACCAGGCCATACTGTACTCCCCGCACACGTCCATACCGTACTACACCACGCCATACTGTACTCCCCGCACACATCCATACCGTACTACACCACGCCATACTGTACTCCCCGCACACATCCATACCGTACTACACCAGGCCATACTGTACTCCCCGCACACATCCATACCGTACTACACCAGGCCATACTGTACTCCCCGCACACATCCATACCGTACTACACCAGGCCATACTGTACTCCCCGCACACGTCCATACCGTACTACACCAGGCCATACTGTACTCCCCGCACACGTCCATACCGTACTGCACCAGGCCATACTGTACTCCCCGCACACATCCATACCGTACTACACCAGGCCATACTGTACTCCCCGCACACATCCATACCGTACTACACCAGGCCATACTGTACTCCCCGCACACGTCCATACTGTACTACACCAGGCCATACTGTACTCCCCGCACACGTCCATACTGTACTGCACCAGGCCATACTGTACTCCCCGCACACGTCCATACTGTACTACACCAGGCCATACTGTACTCCCCGCACACGTCCATACCGTACTACACCAGGCCATACTGTACTCCCCGCACACGTCCATACCGTACTGCACCAGGCCATACTGTACTCCCCGCACACATCCATACCGTACTACACCACGCCATACTGTACTCCCCGCACACATCCATACCGTACTACACCAGGCCATACTGTACTCCCCGCACACATCCATACCGTACTACACCAGGCCATACTGTACTCCCCGCACACATCCATACCGTACTACACCAGGCCATACTGTACTCCCCGCACACGTCCATACCGTACTGCACCAGGCCATACTGTACTCCCCGCACACATCCATACCGTACTACACCACGCCATACTGTACTCCCCGCACACATCCATACCGTACTACACCACGCCATACTGTACTCCCCGCACACATCCATACCGTACTACACCAGGCCATACTGTACTCCCCGCACACATCCATACCGTACTACACCAGGCCATACTGTACTCCCCCCACACATCCATACCGTACTACACCAGGCCATACTGTACTCCCCGCACACATCCATACCGTACTACACCAGGCCATACTGTACTCCCCGCACACATCCATACCGTACTACACCAGGCCATACTGTACTCCCCCCACACATCCATACCGTACTACACCAGGCCATACTGTACTCCCCGCACACATCCATACCGTACTACACCAGGCCATACTGTACTCCCCGCACACATCCATACCGTACTACACCAGGCCATACTGTACTCCCTGCACACATCCATACCGTACTACACCAGGCCATACTGTACTCCCCGCACACATCCATACCGTACTACACCAGGCCATACTGTACTCCCCCCACACTATACACACATGTCCATACGGTACTGCCCACCTCCCTGTACTACATCAGGCCATACTGTACTCCCCGCACACATCCATACCGTACTACACCAGGCCATACTGTACTCCCCGCACACGTCCATACTGTACTGCCCACCTCCCCACACTACACATTAGTCCATAACTCCCCTCTCCATGTACTACACATTACTTGGGGTTGAAATACATCCGAATAACACAAAGTCAGGACAAGAGATCTGACCAGTGTATAGCAGAGTGGTCACACCACCTACATACGAGGTCAGTCACCTCTACCCCTCCCCGACACATGAGGTCGCATGCCTTTACCCACCAACCCCCTCCCCCATGAGGCTGGTCTCCTTTTTTCTCCCCTCCATGTTTCAGTATTACCGGCCTCGCTCCTTCTTCTTTTTCTTCTTCTTGTGTTTGCTTGGGGATGGAGATGGGGAGCTCTCGGGGTCAGCTACAAAACTGAGGGGGGAAGAAACGGCCGGTCATACGTCAAGTCCCCTAACCCATATGTGACAAGATGCCTGCCGAGCCGCGGGGTGACTACTCTGGCTCCCTCACCTGTAGGATTTCTGCTGCTCCTGCTGTTTGGCTGCCGCTCTACGGTTTGGATCAAAGCTGCTCCCGTCCACGTAGCTGTCACTAATCCCAAACGCTGCCCGGAGACGCTCGTTCTTCTTCTCATTAGCCTCAGCGAGCTGGTGCGTCTCTGAAACACTACAAAGGAGGGAAAGAAGAGTCAAACACGGCAGCGACAGCAGTGACTGCCATCCAGCACCGCAACCCCAACACCACACACCTTGTCTTTAACTTCTCATCGTCCTTATTTGTCGTCAGATCTTTCTCCTGTAGCATCAGTCTGAAGGTGGCCACCTTCTCCTGGATCTCCACCTCGCTGTACCTGGAGGAAGAAGAAACACAACAATCAGATTTATATACCCAGCCCCCTACAGCCACCAGATCTCTCCGCTCATCCCCACCAGATCTCTCCACTCACCCCCACCAGCCACCAGATCTCTCCGCTCACCCCCACCAGCCACCAGATCTCTCCGCTCACCCCCTACAGCCACCAGATCTTTCCGCTCACCCCCACCAGCCACCAGATCTCTCCGCTCCCCCCACCAGATCTCTCCGCTCACCCCCTACAGCCACCAGATCTCTCCACTCTCCCCCTACAGCCACCAGATCTCTCCACTCACCCCCACCAGATCTCTCCGCTCACCCCCCACATCTCTCCGCTCACCCCCTACAGCCACCAGATCTCTCCACTCTCCCCCTACAGCCACCAGATCTCTCCACTCACCCCCACCAGATCTCTCCACTCACCCCCTGCAGCCACCAGATCTCTCCACTCTCCCCCTGCAGCCACCACATCTCTCCACTCTCCCCCCACCAGATCTCTCCACTCACCCCCTGCAGCCACCAGATCTCTCCGCTCACCCCCTATAGCCATCACATCTCTCCACTCACCCCCTACAGCCACCAGATCTCTCCGCTCACCCCCTACAGCCACCAGATCTCTCCACTCACCCCCTACAGCCACCAGATCTCTCCACTCCCCCCACCAGATCTCTCCACTCCCCCCACCAGATCTCTCCACTCACCCCCTGCAGCCACCAGATCTCTCCACTCACCCCCTATAGCCACCTGATCTCTCCACTCCCCCCACCAGATCTCTCCACTCTCCCCCTATAGCCACCAGATCTCTCCACTCTCCCCCTACAGCCATCACATCTCTCCACTCACCCCCTACAGCCACCAGATCTCTCCACTCACCCCCTATAGCCATCACATCTCTCCACTCACCCCCTGCAGCCACCAGATCTCTCCGCTCACCCCCTATAGCCATCACATCTCTCCACTCACCCCCTGCAGCCACCAGATCTCTCCGCTCACCCCCTATAGCCATCACATCTCTCCACTCACCCCCTACAGCCACCAGATCTCTCCACTCCCCCCACCAGATCTCTCCACTCACCCCCTGCAGCCACCAGATCTCTCCACTCTCCCCCTATAGCCACCAGATCTCTCCACTCACCCCCTACAGCCACCAGATCTCTCCACTCACCCCCTACAGCCACCAGATCTCTCCACTCCCCCCACCAGATCTCTCCACTCTCCCCCTATAGCCATCACATCTCTCCACTCACCCCCTACAGCCACCTGATCTCTCCACTCACCCCCTACAGCCACCAGATCTCTCCACTACCCCCCTACAGCCACCACATCTCTCCACTCCCCCCACCAGATCTCTCCACTCTCCCCCTATAGCCACCAGATCTCTCCACTCACCCCCTATAGCCACCAGATCTCTCCGCTCACCCCCTACAGCCACCAGATCTCTCCACTCACCCCCTACAGCCACCTGATCTCTCCACTCACCCCCTACAGCCACCACATCTCTCCACTCCCCCCACCAGATCTCTCCACTCTCCCCCTATAGCCACCATATCTCTCCGCTCACCCCCTACAGCCACCAGATCTCTCCACTCACCCCCTACAGCCACCTGATCTCTCCACTCACCCCCTACAGCCACCAGATCTCTCCACTACCCCCCTACAGCCACCACATCTCTCCACTCCCCCCACCAGATCTCTCCACTCTCCCCCTATAGCCACCAGATCTCTCCGCTCACCCCCTACAGCCACCAGATCTCTCCACTCCCCCCACCAGATCTCTCCGCTCACCCCCTATAGCCACCAGATCTCTCCGCTCCCCCCCCCTACAGCCACCAGATCTCTCCGCTCACCCCCTATAGCCACCAGATCTCTCCGCTCACCCCCTATAGCCACCAGATCTCTCCGCTCACCCCCTATAGCCATCACATCTCTCCACTCCCCCCCTATAGCCATCACATCTCTCCACTCCCCCCACCAGATCTCTCCACTCACCCCCTACAGCCACCAGATCTCTCCACTCTCCCCCTGCAGCCACCAGATCTCTCCACTCCCCCCACCAGATCTCTCCGCTCACCCCCTACAGCCACCAGATCTCTCCGCTCACCCCCTACAGCCACCAGATCTCTCCACTCCCCCCACCAGATCTCTCCGCTCACCCCCTATAGCCACCAGATCTCTCCGCTCCCCCCCCTACAGCCACCAGATCTCTCCGCTCACCCCCTATAGCCACCAGATCTCTCCGCTCACCCCCTATAGCCATCACATCTCTCCACTCCCCCCCTATAGCCATCACATCTCTCCACTCCCCCCACCAGATCTCTCCACTCACCCCCTACAGCCACCAGATCTCTCCACTCTCCCCCTGCAGCCACCAGATCTCTCCACTCCCCCCACCAGATCTCTCCGCTCCCCCCCTACAGCCACCAGATCTCTCCGCTCACCCCCTACAGCCACCACATCTCTCCACTCCCCCACCAGATCTCTCCACTCACCCCCTACAACCACCAGATCTCTCCACTCCCCCCACCAGATCTCTCCGCTCCCCCCCTACAGCCACCAGATCTCTCCACTACCCCCCTACAGCCACCAGATCTCTCCGCTCCCCCCCTACAGCCACCAGATCTCTCCGCTCCCCCCCTACAACCACCAGATCTCTCCACTCCCCCCACCAGATCTCTCCGCTCCCCCCCTACAGCCACCAGATCTCTCCACTCACCCCCTACAGCCACCAGATCTCTCCGCTCACCCCCTGCAGCCACCAGATCTCTCTGCCCAACAACAAATCTCTCTCTTCACCCCACTCCTCCAGCAGATCACTCACCCTTGCTCCTCCATCATCTCCTCCAGCTCTAGACACTTCAGCTCCACTTTCCTCTTCCTCTCATGGTCCAGGATCTCTTGGTTTGGCTTCTTCACCAGGAGAGACTCCAATTTCTTCAGCTCCTCCTCGGATTTATAATCAGTGCGGTCCTTCTTGTGGCGGACGGATGACAGATTGCGCTGTACGTAGCCATTAGTGCCGCTGCCGCGCGGAGTTGGGAGGCCGATCCCATTATACATTGTGCTGGGGAAAACTCAAGACCTGGAACCAGAAGTAGAAAACCCATGACTGCCGGTATCTGGGGTAGGCCGGCCACCGCACCGTACAGGAGAGGGCGAGCACAACACTGACCAATGGAGAACGCTGCAACGTGAGGCCATGTGATCAGAGAGGAGAACGAGAGGAAGAAACGTGGAAAACTACACCAGGATCTATACAGCATGTCCTACTGAAACCTACAGGGGGAGCACACCGCCACTACATCACCATGACAGCATGTAATCTACACCACTACAACGTGATGACACCGCTACAACGTCAATGATGAAATTGGAGAAGAATCCAGAGCGCAGAATCGGGAGAGAAGGAGGAAAAAGATCCGGAAATTCTGGCACATCGACATAACGCCAGACCCTAAATACAACTACTGTCCACTATATACTGTACAGTCTCCTCCACGTATTACCTCATCACTATCTATATACAGTGTTGGCCAAAAGTATGTGCACCCCTGTAATTCTGTCAGATAATCCTCGGTTTCTTCCAGATAATGATTACAGTCACAAACTCTTTGGTAATATCTTCATTTAATTTGTCTTCAATGGAAAACCACAAAAAGAATTGTCAAAAAGCCAAATTGGATATAATTCCACAGCAAACATAAAAAAGGGGGTGGACAGAAGTATTGGCGCTGTTTGAAAAATCATGTGATGCTTCTGTAATTTGTGTAATTAACAGCACCTGTTACTTACCTGAGGCACCTAACAGGTGGTGGCAATCACTAAATCACACTTGCAGCCAGCTGAAATCGATTAAAGTTGACTCCACCTCTGTCCTGTGTCCTTGTGTGACCACATTGAGCATGGAGAAAAGAAAGAAGACCAAAGAACTGTCTGAGGACTTGAGAAGCAAAATTGTGAGGAAGCCTGAGCAATCTCAAGGCTACAAGTCCATCTCCAAAGCCCTGAATGTTCCTGTGTCTACCGTGCGCAGTGTCAGTAAGAAGTGTAAAGCCCATGGCCCTGTGGCTAACCTCCCTAGATGTGGACACAAAAGAAACATTGACCAGAGATTTCACCGCAAGATTGTGCGGATGGCGGATAAAGAACCTCGACTAACATCCAAACAAGTCCAAGCTGCCCTGCAGTCCGAGGGTACAACAGTGTCACCCCGTACTATCCAGCGTCAGCGTCTGAATGAGAAGGGACTGTATGGTAGGAGACCCAGGAAGACCCCACTTCTTACCCACAGACAGAAAAAAAGCCAGGCTGGAGTTTGCCAAAACTTACCTGAGAAAGCCAAAACCGTTCTGGAGGAAAGTTCTCTGGTCAGAGGAGACAAAAGTAGGAGAAGGCCTCAACATAGAGATTACAGGGAAAAAGAGAAGAAGACGCCCCCTACAGTCAGACATGGCGGAGGGCCCTGATGGTTTGGGGTTGCTTTGCTGCCTCTGGCACTGGACTGCTTGACCGTGTGCATGGCATTATGAAGTCTGAAGACGACCAACACATTGTGCAGCATCATGTAGGGCCCAGTGTGAGAAAGCGGGGTCTCCCTCAGAGGTCAGGGCTCTTCCAGCAGGACAAGGACCCAAAACACACTTCAGGTCAGCACTAGAAAATGGTGGTGAGAGAAAGCCCTGGAGACTTGTAAAGTGGCAGCAATGAGTCCAGCCCTGAATCCCATAGAACACCTGTGGGGGAGGGGGAGAGATCTCTTGGTGGCAGTTTGGAGAAGGCCCCCTTCACATCTCAGGGGGGACCGCGAGCAGTTTGCCAAAGAAGAAGGGTCTAAGATTCCAGCAGAGCCTTGTAAGAAACTCATTGCTGGTTAGCGGAAGCGGTTGTGCGCAGTTATTGTGTCTACAGGTTGTGCTACCAAGTATTAGGCTGAGGGGGCCAATACTTCTGTCCGCACCAGTTCTGGAGTTTTGTGTAAAATGATCAATGATGTGACTTTTTTTTCATTCTCTTCTGTGTTTTTTCATTGCAAAATAACTGAAGATATTACCAAAGAGTTTGTGCCTGTAATCATTATCTGGGGACAGCGAGGATTATCTGACAGGACTGCAGGGGGCGATACTTATACTGTATATACCCTGTGTCACTTATATACTATATAAGAGTCTGTGCTGTGTAATCATTATCTGGGGGACACCGAGGATTATCTGACAAGACTGCAGGGGGCGATACTTATACTGTATATACCCTGTGTCACTTATATACTATATAAGAGTCTGTGCTGTGTAATCATTATCTGGGGACAGCGAGGATTATCTGACAGGACTGCAGGGGGCGATACTTATACTGTATATACCCTGTGTCACTTATATACTATATAAGAGTTTGTGCTGTGTAATCATTATCTGGGGGACACCGAGGATTATCTGACAGGACTGCAGGGGGGCCAATACTTTTGGCTAACACTGTAACCATAACCACCTACTACACGCTGCTCACTTGTCTTACAGAAATGCTTCTCACCTTAATCACTGTTGTTCTCCCAATCCTTGTAAAAACCAGTTTTCCACCCCAACCAGCCTGGTCAGTAACTACCTCCTCATCTCTCCCTCTCTCCTACCCCACCATATAACTTTCCCTGCGCAGCTCCTCACACACCTGCAGGCTTTCCACCCCAGACACATACAACCCCCCGCAGCCTCTCCTACCTACACATGCTGTCCCTCTCCCTGCTCCTCCTTACTTCTGGTGACATATCTCCTAATCCTGGACCCCCCCAGCAAACCCCTACGTTCAACTCATTCCCCACACCTGGCGTTAGCGCGCAAAACCCCCAAAATCTCAAACCAATCTCACTCACACCTACCCCTCCCCCTGTCCTCTCCGATGCACTATGGAATGCCCGCTCCGTATGTAATAAACTAGACTACATCCACGACTAGAGATGAGCGAACAGTAAGATATTAGATAGTCGTTACGAATAGCCACTCACTATTGGAAGGAATATGGAACCCCATTATAGTCTATGGGAGAAAATGCTTCGTTTCAGGGGATCCCACCATTCACCTCAGGAGAGTCACCAAGTCCACAATGACACCCCAGGAAATGATGCCAACACCTCTGCAATGTAACTGGGCCAGCAGGGGGAGCAAGTCTGGGGGCATCAGGTACCTTTATTATGTCGGGATCCAACACCTGTCTCTGACCTCACCTGTCCTCTCCATATATCTCTGACCTCATCCTCACCTGTCCTCTCCATATATCTCTGACCTCATCCTCACCTGTCCCCTCCATATATCTCTGACCTCATCCTCACCTGTCCCCTCCATATATCTCTGACCTCATCCTCACCTGTCCCCTCCATATATCTCTGACCTCATCCTCACCTGTCCTCTCCATATATCTCTGACCTCATCCTCACCTGTCCCCTCCATATATCTCTGACCTCATCCTCACCTGTCCCCTCCATATATCTCTGACCTCATCCTCACCTGTCCCCTCCATATATCTCTGACCTCATCCTCACCTGTCCTCTCCATATATCTCTGACCTCATCCTCACCTGTCCTCTCCATATATCTCTGACCTCATCCTCACCTGTCCCCTCCATATATCTCTGACCTCATCCTCACCTCTCCCCTCCATATATCTCTGACCTCATCCTCACCTGTCCCCTCCATATATCTCTGACCTCATCCTCACCTGTCCCCTCCATATATCTCTGACCTCACCTGTCCTCTCCATATATCTCTGACCTCATCCTCACCTGTCCTCTCCATATATCTCTGACCTCATCCTCACCTGTCCTCTCCATATATCTCTGACCTCATCCTCATCTGTCCTCTCCATATATCTCTGACCTCATCCTCATCTGTCCTCTCCATATATCTCTGACCTCATCCTCACCTGTCCCCTCCATATATCTCTGACCTCATCCTCACCTGTCCCCTCCATATATCTCTGACCTCATCCTCACCTGTCCTCTCCATATATCTCTGACCTCATCCTCACCTGTCCCCTCCATATATCTCTGACCTCATCCTCACCTGTCCTCTCCATATATCTCTGACCTCATCCTCACCTCTCCCCTCCATATATCTCTGACCTCATCCTCACCTGTCCCCTCCATTTATCTCTGACCTCATCCTCACCTCTCCCCTCCATATATCTCTGACCTCATCCTCACCTGTCCCCTCCATATATCTCTGACCTCATCCTCACCTGTCCCCTCCATATATCTCTGACCTCATCCTCACCTGTCCCCTCCATATATCTCTGACCTCATCCTCACCTCTCCCCTCCATATATCTCTGACATCATCCTCACCTGTCCCCTCCATATATCTCTGACCTCATCCTAACCTGTCCTTTCCATATATCTCTGACCTCATCCTCACCTGTCCCCTTCATATATCTCTGACCTCATCCTCACCTGTCCCCTCCATATATCTGTGACCTCACCTGTCCCCTCCATATATCTCTGACCTCATTCACACCTGTCCCCTCCATATATCTCTGACCTCACCTGTCCCCTCCATATATCTCTGACCTCATCTGTCCTCTCCATATATCTCTGACCTCATCCTCACCTGTCCTCTCCATATATCTCTGACCTCATGCTCACCTGTCCCCTCCATATATCTCTGACCTCATCCACACCTGTCCCCTCCATATATCTCTGACCTCATCCTCACCTGTCCCCTCCATATATCTCTGACCTCATCCACACCTGTCCCCTCCATATATCTCTGACCTCATCCTCACCTGTCCCCTCCATATATCTCTGACCTCATCCTCACCTGTCCCCTCCATATATCTCTGACCTCATCCTCACCTGTCCCCTCCATATATCTCTGACCTCATCCTCACCTGTCCCCTCCATATATCTCTGACCTCATCCTCACCTGTCCTCTCCATATATCTCTGACCTCATCCTCACCTGTCCTCTCCATATATCTCTGACCTCATCCTCACCTGTCCCCTCCATATATCTCTGACCTCATCCTCACCTGTCCCCTCCTTATATCTCTGACCTCACCTGTCCCCTCCATATATCTCTGACCTCATCCTCACCTGTCCCCTCCATATATCTCTGACCTCATCCTCACCTGTCCCCTCCATATATCTCTGACCTCACCTGTCCCCTCCATATATCTCTGACCTCATCCTCACCTGTCCTCTCCATATATCTCTGACCTCATCCTCACCTGTCCCCTCCATATATCTCTGACCTCATCCTCACCTGTCCCCTCCATATATCTCTGACCTCATCCTCACCTGTCCTCTCCATATATCTCTGACCTCATCCTCACCTGTCCTCTCCATATATCTCTGACCTCAATCTCACCTGTCCTCTCCATATATCTCTGACCTCATCCTCACCTGTCCTCTCCATATATCTCTGACCTCATCCTCACCTGTCCTCTCCATATATCTCTGACCTCATCCTCACCTGTCCTCTCCATATATCTCTGACCTCATCCTCACCTGTCCCCTCCATATATCTCTGACCTCACCTGTCCCCTCCATATATCTCTGACCTCATCCTCACCTGTCCCCTCCATATATCTCTGACCACATCCTCACCTGTCCCCTCCATATATCTCTGACCTCATCCTCACCTGTCCCCTCCATATATCTCTGACCTCACCCTTACCTGTCCCCTCCATATATCTCTGACCTCACCTGTCCCCTCCATATATCTCTGACCACAACCTGTCCCCCCCCATATATCTCTGACCTCATCCTCACCTGTCCCCTCCATATATCTCTGACCACATCCTCACCTGTCCCCTCCATATATCTCTGACCTCATCCTCACCTGTCCCCTCCATATATCTCTGACCTCATCCACACCTGTCCCCTCCATATATCTCTGACCTCATCCTCACCTGTCCCCTCCATATATCTCTGACCTCATCCACACCTGTCCCCTCCATATATCTCTGACCTCATCCTCACCTGTCCCCTCCATATATCTCTGACCTCATCCTCACCTGTCCCCTCCATATATCTCTGACCTCATCCTCACCTGTCCCCTCCATATATCTCTGACCTCATCCTCACCTGTCCTCTCCATATATCTCTGACCTCATCCTCACCTGTCCTCTCCATATATCTCTGACCTCATCCTCACCTGTCCCCTCCATATATCTCTGACCTCATCCTCACCTGTCCCCTCCTTATATCTCTGACCTCACCTGTCCCCTCCATATATCTCTGACCTCATCCTCACCTGTCCCCTCCATATATCTCTGACCTCATCCTCACCTGTCCCCTCCATATATCTCTGACCTCACCTGTCCCCTCCATATATCTCTGACCTCATCCTCACCTGTCCTCTCCATATATCTCTGACCTCATCCTCACCTGTCCCCTCCATATATCTCTGACCTCATCCTCACCTGTCCCCTCCATATATCTCTGACCTCATCCTCACCTGTCCTCTCCATATATCTCTGACCTCATCCTCACCTGTCCTCTCCATATATCTCTGACCTCAATCTCACCTGTCCTCTCCATATATCTCTGACCTCATCCTCACCTGTCCTCTCCATATATCTCTGACCTCATCCTCACCTGTCCTCTCCATATATCTCTGACCTCATCCTCACCTGTCCTCTCCATATATCTCTGACCTCATCCTCACCTGTCCCCTCCATATATCTCTGACCTCACCTGTCCCCTCCATATATCTCTGACCTCATCCTCACCTGTCCCCTCCATATATCTCTGACCACATCCTCACCTGTCCCCTCCATATATCTCTGACCTCATCCTCACCTGTCCCCTCCATATATCTCTGACCACAACCTGTCCCCCCCCATATATCTCTGACCTCATCCTCACCTGTCCCCTCCATATATCTCTGACCACATCCTCACCTGTCCCCTCCATATATCTCTGACCTCATCCTCATCTGTCCCCTCCATATATCTCTGACCTCATCCTCACCTGTCCCCTCCATATATCTCTGACCTCCTCACCTGTCCCCTCCATATATCTCTGACCACATCCTCACCTGTCCCCTCCATATATCTCTGACCTCATCCTCACCTGTCCCCTCCATATATCTCTGACCACATCCTCACCTGTCCCCTCCATATATCTCTGACCTCATCCTCATCTGTCCCCTGCATACATCTCTGACCTCATCCTTACCTGTCCCCTCCATATATCTCTGACCTCATCCTCACCTGTCCCCTCCATATATCTCTGACCTCCTCACCTGTCCCCTCCATATATTTCTGACCTCATCCTCACCTGTCCCCTCCATATATATATGACCTCATCTCCCGCTACCTGCCCACACTTAACCTCAGCTCCTCCAATGACCTCCTACTCCGCTCTTCTCTCATCCGCTCCTCACACAACCGTCTCCAAGACTTCTCTCGTGCATCCCCCACACTCTGGAACTCCTTACCACGACACATAAGACTGATCCCCACAATCACAAGAAGGCCCTGAAGACTCCCCTATTCAGGAAGGCCTACACCCCCCAATAACACTATCACCACACCCCCATCTGTACAGTCTCCCCCTCTCCTTCTGTCTCTACCCCCTTCCCTCATAGATTGTAAGCCCTCGCGGGCAGGGCCCTCTACCCCACTGTGCCAGTCATTGTTAGTATTATATCTACCTGTATATTCTGTGTATTGTATGTAACCCCCAAATGTAAAGCACCATGGGATTATATATATATAATAATGTACAGCACCATGGGATTAATATAATGTACAGAGCACCATGGGATTAATATAATAATGTACAGAGCACCATGGGATTAATATAATAATGTACAGAGCACCATGGGAGTAATATAATAATGTACAGAGCACCATGGGACTAATATAATAATGTACAGAGCACCATGGGAGTAATATAATAATGTACAGAGCACCATGGGATTAATATAATAATGTACAGAGCACCATGGGATTAATATAATAATGTACAGAGCACCATGGGATTAATATAATAATGTACAGAGCACCATGGGATTAATATAATAATGTACAGAGCACCATGGGACTAATATAATAATGTACAGAGCACCATGGGATTAATATAATAATGTACAGAGCACCATGGGATTAATATAATAATATACAGAGCATCATGGGATTAATATAATAATGTTCAGAGCACCATGGGATTAATATAATAATGTACAGAGCACCATGGGATTAATATAATAATGTTCAGAGCACCATGGGATTAATATAATAATGTACAGCACCATGGGAATAATATAATAATGTACAGAGCACCATGGGATTAATATAATAATGTACAGCACCATGGGATTAATATAATAATGTACAGAGCACCATGGGATTAATATAATAATGTTCAGAGCACCATGGGATTAATATAATAATGTACAGCACCATGGGAATAATATAATAATGTACGGAGCACCATGGGACTAATATAATAATGTACAGCACCATGGGATTAATATAATAATGTACAGAGCACAATGGGATTAATATAATAATGTACAGAGCACCATGGGACTAATATAATAATGTACAGCACCATGGGATTAATATAATAATGTACAGAGCACCATGGGATTAATATAATACTGTACAGAGCACCATGGGATTAATATAATAATGTACAGAGCACCATGGGATTAATATAATACTGTACAGAGCACCATGGGATTAATATAATAATGTACAGCACCATGGGATTAATATAATAATGTACAGAGCACCATGGGATTAATATAATAATGTACAGCACCATGGGAATATAATAATGTACAGAGCACCATGGGATTAATATAATAATGTACAGCACCATGGGATTAATATAATAATGTACAGCACCATGGGATTAATATAATAATGTACAGAGCACCATGGGATTAATATAATAATGTTCAGAGCACCATGGGATTAATATAATAATGTACAGAGCACCATGGGATTAATATAATAATGTACAGAGCACCATGGGATTAATATAATAATGTACAGAGCACCATGGGACTAATATAATAATGTACAGCACCATGGGACTAATATAATAATGTACAGAGCACCATGGGACTAATATAATAATGTACAGCACCATGGGACTAATATAATAATGTACAGAGCACCATGGGACTAATATAATAATGTACAGCACCATGGAATTAATATAATAATGTACAGCACCATGGGATTAATATAATAATGTACAGAGCACCATGGGACTAATATAATAATGTACAGCACCATGGGATTAATATAATAATGTACAGAGCACCATGGGATTAATATAATAATGTACAGAGCACCATGGGATTAATATAATAATGTACAGAGCACCATGGGATTAATATAATAATGTACAGAGCACCATGGGATTAATATAATAATGTACAGAGCACCATGGGACTAATATAATACTGTACAGAGCACCATGGGATTAATATAATACTGTACAGAGCACCATGGGATTAATATAATAATGTACAGAGCACCATGGGATTAATATAATAATGTACAGCACCATGGGATTAATATAATAATGTACAGAGCACCATGGGATTAATATAATAATGTACAGAGCACCATGGGATTAATATAATAATGTACAGAGCACCATGGGATTAATATAATAATGTACAGCACCATGGGATTAATATAATAATGTACAGAGCACCATGGGACTAATATAATAATGTACAGCACCATGGGATTAATATAATAATGTACAGAGCACCATGGGACTAATATAATAATGTACAGCACCATGGGATTAATATAATAATGTACAGCACCATGGGATTAATATAATAATGTACAGCACCATGGGATTAATATAATAATGTACAGAGCACCATGGGACTAATATAATAATGTACAGCACCATGGGATTAATATAATAATGTACAGAGCACCATGGGATTAATATAATAATGTATAGAGTACCATGGGATTAATATAATAATGTACAGAGCACCATGGGATTAATATAATAATGTACAGCACCATGGGATTAATATAATAATGTACAGAGCACCATGGGATTAATATAATAATGTACAGAGCACCATGGGATTAATATAATAATGTACAGCGCACCATGGGATTAATATAATAATGTACAGCACCATGGGATTAATATAATAATGTACAGAGCACCATGGGATTAATATAATAATGTACAGAGCACCATGGGAGTAATATAATAATGTACAGAGCACCATGGGATTAATATAATAATGTACAGAGCACCATGGGATTAATATAATCATGTACAGAGCACCATGGGATTAATATAATAATGTACAGCACCATGGGATTAATATAATCATGTACAGAGCACCATGGGATTAATATAATAATGTACAGAGCACCATGGGATTAATATAATAATGTACAGAGCACCATGGGATTAATATAATCATGTACAGAGCACCATGGGATTAATATAATAATGTACAGAGCACCATGGGATTTATATAATAATGTACAGAGCACCATGGGATTTATATAATAATGTACAGAGCACCATGGGAGTAATATAATAATGTACAGAGCACCATGGGATTAATATAATAATGTACAGAGCACCATGGGATTAATATAATAATGTACAGAGCACCATGGGATTAATATAATAATGTACAGAGCACCATGGGATTAATATAATAATGTACAGCACCATGGGAGTAATATAATAATGTACAGAGCACCATGGGACTAATATAATAATGTACAGAGCACCATGGGACTAATATAATAATGTACAGAGCACCATGGGACTAATATAATAATGTACATCACCATGGGATTAATATAATAATGTACAGAGCACCATGGGATTAATATAATCATGTACAGAGCACCATGGGATTAATATAATAATGTACAGAGCACCATGGGATTAATATAATAATGTACAGCACCATGGGATTTATATAATAATGTACAGAGCACTAATGGATTAATATAATGTACAGAGCACCATGGGATTAATATAATAATGTACAGAGCACCATGGGATTAATATAATAATGTACAGAGCATCATGGGATTAATATAATAATGTACAGCAGTATGGGATTAATATAATAATGTACAGCAGTATGGGACTAATATTATAATGTACAGCAGTATGGGACTAATATAATAATGTACAGCAGTATGGGATTAATATAATAATGTACAGCACCATGGGACTAATATAATAATGTACAGCAGTATGGGACTAATATTATAATGTACAGCAGTATGGGACTAATATAATAATGTACAGCAGTATGGGACTAATATAATAATGTACAGCACCATGGGACTAATATAATAATGTACAGCACCATGGGACTAATATAATAATGTACAGAGCACCATGGGATTAATATAATAATGTACAGAGCACCATGGGATTAATATAATAATGTACAGAGCACCATGGGATTAATATAATAATGTACAGAGCACCATGGGAGTAATATAATAATGTACAGAGCCCCATGGGATTAATATAATAATGTACAGAGCACCATGGGATTAATATAATAATGTACAGAGCACCATGGGATTAATATAATAATGTACAGCAGTATGGGATTAATATAATAATGTACAGCAGTATGGGATTAATATAATAATGTACAGAGCACCATGGGACTAATATAATAATGTACAGCAGTATGGGACTAATATTATAATGTACAGCAGTATGGGACTAATATTATAATGTACAGCAGTATGGGATTAATATAATAATGTACAGAGCACCATGGGATTAATATAATAATGTACAGCAGTATGGGATTAATATAATAATGTACAGCACCATGGGACTAATATAATAATGTACAGCACCATGGGACTAATATAATAATGTACAGAGCACCATGGGATTAATATAATAATGTACAGAGCACCATGGGATTAATATAATAATGTACAGAGCACCATGGGATTAATATAATAATGTACAGAGCACCATGGGATTAATATAATAATGTACAGAGCACCATGGGAGTAATATAATAATGTACAGAGCACCATGGGATTAATATAATAATGTACAGAGCACCATGGGATTAATATAATAATGTACAGAGCATCATGGGATTAATATAATAATGTACAGCAGTATGGGATTAATATAATAATGTACAGCAGTATGGGACTAATATTATAATGTACAGCAGTATGGGACTAATATAATAATGTACAGCAGTATGGGATTAATATAATAATGTACAGCACCATGGGACTAATATAATAATGTACAGCAGTATGGGACTAATATTATAATGTACAGCAGTATGGGACTAATATAATAATGTACAGCAGTATGGGACTAATATAATAATGTACAGCACCATGGGACTAATATAATAATGTACAGAGCACCATGGGATTAATATAATAATGTACAGAGCACCATGGGATTAATATAATAATGTACAGAGCACCATGGGATTAATATAATAATGTACAGAGCACCATGGGAGTAATATAATAATGTACAGAGCACCATGGGATTAATATAATAATGTACAGCAGTATGGGATTAATATAATAATGTACAGCAGTATGGGACTAATATTATAATGTACAGCAGTATGGGATTAATATAATAATGTACAGAGCACCATGGGATTAATATAATAATGTACAGCAGTATGGGATTAATATAATAATGTACAGCACCATGGGACTAATATAATAATGTACAGCACCATGGGACTAATATAATAATGTACAGAGCACCATGGGATTAATATAATAATGTACAGAGCACCATGGGATTAATATAATAATGTACAGAGCACCATGGGATTAATATAATAATGTACAGAGCACCATGGGATTAATATAATAATGTACAGCAGTATGGGATTAATATAATAATGTACAGAGCACCATGGGATTAATATAATAATGTACAGAGCACCATGGGATTAATATAATAATGTACAGAGCACCATGGGATTAATATAATAATGTACAGCAGTATGGGATTAATATAATAATGTACAGAGCACCATGGGACTAATATAATAATGTACAGCACCATGGGATTAATATAATAATGTACAGCAGTATGGGATTAATATAATAATGTACAGAGCACCATGGGACTAATATAATAATGTACAGCAGTATGGGACTAATATAATAATGTACAGCAGTATGGGACTAATGGTGCTATATAAATAAATAACAATCACTATCTATATACTGTCCAACCTCCTCCATGTATTACCTCAGCACTATCTATATACTGTACAGTCTATGACATCACATTACCGGCGGGCGTTCGCTGACGTCACTCCCTGCCGGTCTCCCTCGGTGTTCGGTTCCGGTCTCCGGGCCTGCTCCGCGGAATCTTCGCTGCGACACTCAGGACGGCGCGTGCACTACGTTACGTGGGTTCCGTGCGCTTCACGTGACTGGACGTAGAGCACGCTGGGGGCGGGACCGGTTATGGAGCTCTTATTGGATGGAGTCATTTGTGTCACCCTCACTACATCTCCCGGCTTGCACAGCGGCCAGTGACGTCATCAGTGTGAGGCGGTAATATTCTTGTGTTCTAGAGATGATGAACCCGGCGGAGGTGAGGAGACTTGTGATGTCATCACTCTAAGTATATATGTAGTAGAATAGGACTAATATATATGGGGGGGGGGGCTGTGTCATGTGAGGTGCCCCCCCCCCCCAGGATAATGTCCCCCAGACTGTGCCCCCCCCCCCCCCCCCCAGGATAATGTCTCCCCCTCCCCCACAGGATAATGTCCCCCACCCCCTCCCCCACAGGATAATGTCCCCCAGACTGTGCCCCCCCCCCCCCAGGATAATGTCTCCCCCTCCCCCACAGGATAATGTCCCCCTGACTGTGCCCCCCCCCCCCCAGGATAATGTCTCCCCCTCCCCCACAGGATAATGTCCCCCACCCCCTCCCCCACAGGATAATGTCCCCCAGACTGTGCCCCCCCCCCCCCAGGATAATGTCTCCCCCTCCCCCACAGGATAATGTCCCCCAGACTGTGCCCCCCCCCCCCCAGGATAATGTCTCCCCCTCCCCCACAGGATAATGTCCCCCTGACTGTGCCCCCCCCCCCCCCAGGATAATGTCTCCCCCTCCCCCACAGGATAATGTCCCCCACCCCCTCCCCCACAGGATAATGTCCCCCAGACTGTGCCCCCCCCCCCCCAGGATAATGTCTCCCCCTCCCCCACAGGATAATGTCCCCCTGACTGTGCCCCCCCCCAGGATAATGTCTCCCCCCCCCCCCCCAGGATAATGTCCCCCAGACTGTGCCCCCCCCCCCCAGGATAATGTCTCCCCCTCCCCCACAGGATAATGTCCCCCTGACTGTGCCCCCCCCCCCCAGGATAATGTCTCCCCCTCCCCCACAGGATAATGTCCCCCTGACTGTGCCCCCCCCCCCCCCCAGGATAATGTCTCCCCCTCCCCCACAGGATAATGTCCCCCAGACTGTGCCCCCCCCCCCCCCAGGATAATGTCTCCCCCTCCCCCACAGGATAATGTCCCCCTGACTGTGCCCCCCTCCACACAGACCTGTAGCACTGACATCCCACCTGATGACTGGTCCTGACACACCTGCGCCCCCTAGATCGGCCGGGCACTGGGGTAGATGCCGCCATCATCCACCTTCTTCATAGATCTCTCTCACCTGGAGAATCCCGGGAACACTGTGAGAATAATGTCCTGTGATATCTCCGGAGCTTTCACCACCATCAGCCAGGACTACTGAGGGAGAAGCTGGACCTTGGTGGAGGGACCATCACCTGTCCTACTGGATCCTAGACTAGCTGACACCCCGCCCTCAGTATGTGAGAGCCCGGGACTGTGTGTCTGACACTGATCTGTAGTACGGGGGCACCACAAGCTCCAGCTCTCGCCCCTGCTCACACTGTACACGGCTGACTTTAGGTACAACTCCTCCAGCTGTTACTTACAGAAGTCCTCCGATGTCTGTAATAGGCGGCCTCACCACAGACGGGGGCGACAGCGAGTACAGAGACTTATACCGGGACTGTGTGGACTGGTATCAGCAGGACCAGCTCAGGATTAATGCTGGGAAGACCAAGGAGATGGTGGAGGACTTTAGTAAGCGGAGGAGCGCCCCGAATCTGGTGGAGATCCAGGGGACGGCAGTGAGATAGTCAGGACCTATAAGTACCGGGGTGCGCTCCCCAATAATAAGCTGGACCGGGCCGATCACCTGGAGGCGCTGCACAGAAAGGGGCACAGCAGACTCTACCGGCTGAGGGCTGGGGGTCCAGGGGCCACTTCTTAGGGCCTGTGGGGTCCGGGGGCCACTTCTTAGGGCCTGTGGGGTCCGGGGGCCACTTCTTAGGGCCTGTGGGGTCCGGGGGCCACTTCTTAGGGCCTGTGGGGTCCGGGGGCCACTTCTTAGGGCCTGTGGGGTCCGGGGGCCACTTCTTAGGGCCTGTGGGGTCCGGGGGCCACTTCTTAGGGCCTGTGGGGTCCGGGGGCCACTTCTTAGGGCCTGTGGGGTCCGGGGGCCACTTCTTAGGGCCTGTGGGGTCCGGGGGCCACTTCTTAGGGCCTTTTCCATCTTCTCCGGAGTGGCCTGCGGGGGGCGCTGTATACCAGCCAGGGACAGGAATAGACTTGTCAGGCTGGCTAGAAGGGCCGGCTCTCTCCTCGGGGCCCCTGGGCCCAGTACAGGTGGGGGGTGACAGAAGGACACTGTCCGTGGTGACCTCCATGCTGGAGAACATCTCCCACCCCATGTATAAGACGTGATAGCACCGGGCAGTCCTGTCAGTGACCGACTGCTGCCCCCCAAGTGTGAGAAGGAGCTATGGGAGACCCCCCCGCGGTCAGGCTGTATAATCTACACCAGGCCGAGCGCAGACACTCCGCACACAGGACTACATGCTCCTGAAGTTGTCATCTCCTCCTACTATCTGCTCCGCCTGTCACTGCGATGTCTCTTTCTATTAGTATTGGATTCTCTGCTGCAGTAACACCGACTATCCCCGGGGAGGGGGGGGGGGGGGGAGACTATTAAAGGGAACCATCATTTAAACTCAATTTTTTGTCAATCACACATAGGACTAGCCTTAAGAAAGACTCTGACTCCTACCTTTAGATGTCTTCTCCGCGCCGCTGTTCCATAGAAATCCCTGTTTTCAACGGTATGCAAATGAATCCTCTCGCAGCACTGGGGGCGTCCCCAATGCTGCGAGAGAACTCTCCAGCGCCGCTTCCATCTTCTTCAGGAATGGGGGGTCTTGACGCGTCTTCTTCCGGGGGTTGGAATCAAACTTGTAGGCCTCAAGCCTAAGAGAAAGCCGACTGCACATGCCCGCGGCCACAAGAAAAATGGCCGCCTACACAGTATTGTAATGGATTATCTCATAATGTCCCCCTGGCTGTGCCCCCCCCCCCCCAGGATAATGTCTCCCTGACTGTGCCCCCCCCACAGGATAATGTCCCCCTGACTGTCCCCAGCCCCCCGCCACACACAGGATAATGTCCCCCTGACTGTGCCCCCCCAGGTTAATGTCCCCCTGACTGTGAGACTGTGGAGAAGTGTCTGGGGGGCATTGCAGATTGGGGGCATTTGTGGGGTGGCTCTTGTCGGGGGGCTCTTGTTTGGGCTACTTGTGGGTCGGCTCTCACCCGCCCTCTCTCCTCCTCAGGTCGATGTCTCCCGCTCGCTGCAGCGCCTCCACATGACCATCTTCTGTCAGCGTTTCTCTCCCTGTGGGAAGTTTCTGGCTGTTGGTAATAACCTGGGTCAGATTGGGGTGTTCAGGTGAGGAGGGGGGGCAGATACCCCGGGGGCCCCCTGTGAGGACTTTGGGATATTTATTCTCTGCATCTTTTACAGCCTCTCGGCCGCCCTCAGCTCTGAGGCCAAAGAGCAGAGCAAGGAGCCCACCGCCATCTTCCAAGGTGTGTGAGCGCTGTGTGGGGCAGGGGTACATTGGGGGTGTCACTATATGTGGGGGGTAATGACAACGGTGTCTGTGCAGCACATGCAGGTCCTGTGTACAGTATGGCGGCCACAGAGCGTCACCTGATCAGTGCGGGGGGAAATGAGGTGAAGGGCTGGCTGTGGACTGACGTCTGTAAAAAGGTAAGACCCCCACCCCCATGGGGTATATTGATGTGGGGCCCCTCTCTTCTATGTCTGGTAAATTGTTGTTGCGCCCCTTCTATTTCAGGGCTGTGCAGAGGCATGGAGTCGTGTGGCCCCCTCCTCCAGGTGAGACCCCCTATCTTGTACTGGTTACTGGTGCCCCTAACTCAGACACTGACCCCCGACCTTCTGTGTACAGGAGCAGCCTGGAGACCTCCGAGATCAACAGCCTCGTCCTCAACCCGAAGGTGAGACCCTAAAAGCACCGGATAGGATGTATCTGCAGCTGAGCCAGTGATCCTGGGGGGTATAACCCCTCCCCCCTGTGTATATACCCCCCCTGTCTTCTGTATACACTCACTGGCCACTTTATTAGGTACACCATGCTAGTAACGGGTTGGACCCCCTTTTGCCTTCAGAACTGCCTCCATTCTTCGTGGCATAGATACAACAAGGTGCTGGAAGCATTCCTCAGAGATTTTGCTCCATATTGACATGATGGCATCACACAGTTGCAGTCGCAGATTTGTCGGCTGCACATCCATGATGCGAATCTCCCGTTCCACCACATCCCAAAGATGCTCCTCTATTGGATTGAGATCTGGTGACTGTGGAGGCCATTGGAGTACAGTGAACTCATTGTCATGTTCAAGAAACCAGTCTGAGATGATTCCAGCTTTATGACATGGCATTGCATTATCCTGCTGAAAGTAGCCATCAGATGTTGGGTACATTGTGCTCATAAAGGGATGGACATGGTCAGCAACAATACTCAGGTAGGCTTTGGCGTTGCAACGATGCTCAATTGGTACCAAGGGGCCCAAAGAGTGCCAAGAAAATATTCCCCACACCATGACACCACCACCACCAGCCTGAACCGTTACCGATACAAGGCAGGATGGATCCATGCTTTCATGTTGTTGACGCCAAATTCTGACCCTACCATCCGAATGTCGCAGCAGAAATCGAGACTCATCAGACCAGGCAACGTTTTTCCAATCTTCAATTGTCCAATTTCGATGAGCTTGTGCAAATTGTAGCCTCAGTTTCCTGTTCTTAGCTGAAAGGAGTGGCCCCCGGTGTGGTCTTCTGCTGCTGTAGCCCATCTGTAGCCTCAAAGTTGGACGTACTGTGCGGCGTTCAGAGATGCTCTTCTGGCTACCTTGGTGTAACGGGTGGCTATTTGAGTCACTGTTGCCTTTCTATCAGCTCGAACCAGTCTGGCCGTTCTCCTCTGACCTCTGGCATCAACAACGCATTTCCGCCCCCCACAGAACTGCCGCTCACTGGATGTTTTTTCTTTTTCGGACCATTCTCTGTAAACCCTAGAGATGGTTGTGCGTGAAAATCCCAGTAGATCAGCAGTTTCTGAAATCCTCAGACCAGCCCTTCTGGCACCAACAACCATGCCACGTTCAAAGGCACTCAAATCACCTTTCTTCCCCCCCATACTGATGCTCGGTTTGAACTGCAGGAGATTGTCTTGACCATGTCTACATGCCGAAATGCACTGAGTTGCCGCCATGTGATTGGCTGATTAGAAATTAAGTGTTAACGAACAGTTGGACAGGTGTACCTAATAAAGTGGCCGGTGAGTGTATATATAATCACACACCCCCCCTCCCCTCCCCCGTCCTCTGGGTATATATACCCCTACCCCTCCTACTCCTCTGTCTACACTGTGTTCCACATTATTATGCAGACGTCTGTTGGAGTGATAAGGTAGGAATGTTTGTGTGTCAGGGCTCGTTATATCACTGAAAGCCATTGCAGACGCCTGTGCTAATTAGTTTGGCAGGTGTGTCCAATTAAAGGCAAGACTTAAGAAGGCTGTCCCACATTATTAAGCAGCCTACATTTTCAGCAAAAATGGGAAAGAAGAAGAAGAAGGAGGTGTCGTCTGCTGAGAAGCAACAAGTTGTGGAGTGTTTAGGTCAAGGAATGACTACAATCCACATGGCCAAGACACTTCATCGTGATCATCGCACAATCAGGAAGTATGTAGCTGATTCACAGCACACGCATGTGCGTGCTCAGGAAGGAAGATTGAGGACTCTTTCCAACAGACAATTACGTCAGGTTATAAGAGCAGCTGCAGAAAGGCCTGGTCATAGCAGCAGACAGGTTTGTGAAGCTGCTGGCGCCTCCAACATCCCCCGAACCACAAGATGCCGGGTCCTTCAGAGGTTTGCAGCTGTGTGTAAGCCGTCCTGTCCACCTCCTCTATCCACTGCACACAAGCAGAAACCGCTCCAGTGCGCCAAACAATACACGAAGACTGACTGCAAAACCGATGAGCGCCGTGCAACACTCGATGGTCCAGATGGATGGAGTGGAGGATGGCTGCTTGATGGTCACCCCATGCAAATACGGCGACAGCGCCAACAAGGAGGAGGTGGAGTAATGTTCTGGACTGGAATCATGGGGAGAGAGATTATCGGCCCCTTTAGGATCCCTGAAGGGGTAAAGAGGAACCCCATAATGTATGTGGAGTTTCTCAAACAGAACTCCCTGCCATGGTCCAAGAAGAAGAACCGCGCAATCCGCAGCAAGATCATATTCATGCAGGATAATGCACCAATGTCTCAGGCTGCAAATAACACGTCTGCATCTCTGACTGCTATGGGCATAACAGGGGACAAAGTTATGGTGTGGCCCCCCAGGCTCCCCTGACCCCAACCCCAATGAGAACCTCTGGAGCATCATCAGAAGGAGTGTCTATGATGGCGGGTCACATCTAAGCAACAGCTCTGGGAGGGGAGTCAGTCCTCATGCAAAACAATTGGAGCAGAAACCATCCAAAACCGGACAAATACAACGGACAAGAGAGCTCAGAACAAGGCTCCGATGTGCAAATGTGACCTCACCTAGAAGAAAGGCTGGACGTGGAGACTGTGATGTCTGTAATAACCTGCTGATGCCGAGAGTCTCACTAATCACCAGAGGGTTGTGTGTTATACAAATATACAGGTTGTAATCTCTGCGGTGCGTAATAATCTGGAACGTGCAGTCTGTGTGTATTACATCTCCTGTGATCACAGGGAGTGTGTGCAAAAACCTTTCAATTGTTCTCTAATAGCGACTGGAAAATACAAAGACTGCAAATCATAGATGTCATTTCTGAAAATAGGAGAAATATTATCTGCATAATTTGGAATACAGTGTATATACCCCCCCCCCTTCCATATATATACACTCCACTTCCCACCCCCCCATTTTCCCCATTGTCATCACCTGTCTTTCTTCCCTCTGTGTAGGATAACTCTCTTCTGCTCGCCGGGGGTAGTTGTCACATCCATGCCATGGACCTGGAGTCGGGAACATTCACAGTAAGTGATGTCA